>NC_138154.1:23009978-23022478 GCF_964199315.1 Orbicella franksi
AAATAAAAAATCACAAAAAAGAAACAAACAAAAACAAACAAACAAACAAACAAACAAACAAAAAAACAGTAGTTACGGTTTAATCCCCTGTAGAAACCAAAAATATGGCGACTGGTAAACTTACCTATAATTTGCAGAGCACGCAAACCTCAAAAACGCTCATAAAAACGTACAGAAAAGTTGTAAAATCCTGGCAAACACAGTGCCATTAGAAAAGGGTCGAAAATTGCCAAAATATGGCTTTCCATGTGCCTAATGGGCTGCGTTAGGTTTCAATGTTAATGTGGTAAAATGTGCAGTCGCCATCTTCTTCGGGATCATGCACTCGATCGTTAATTTTTATTGTTTCTATTGTTCAAGTACCACATATGTTTATTAAAAACAATAATTAGAGAAGGGAAAACATCTTGCAAAATGTTTTTGTAAATAGTGACAATTTGGACTCTTTTACCTTCTCAAAACTGTAGTAAGCCGCCTTAAAATTCATACAAGTATGAGAAAGTTAAAATTGCAATTTTGGCCGGATGCGAAAAAAACAAATTTTGTAGAACTTACTTGAAGCGATCTGACAATATTATCGAGTGTTAGAGATGGCGTACGTTGTTCTCGTTTAAGAAATACAGTTTGTCAATATTACAGTAGCTTTTAATACTTATTACCTGAATTTTAGCCTTTAAAAAGAGTAATAAGCAAAGTATAAAAACAATTGAGTAGGTGATGGTGATGTTAATGAAAGCCTAATTCTTGGATAGCATGTTCAAAACTGAATCCTTCAACGTAGCAACTTTCGATGATGACGCCTTACGTCACGATATCCAGAATTTCAGAAAAACCGTTTTCGGAGACGATAAGGAACGTTTTTGCAAAAATAACTGCATGAAAAATGAGTTTTTTTCAACAAAAACAAGAAACTTTAAAATTTAAAAACAAAACAAAACAAAAAACATTTCTGTCAAAATGTGATTGCAATGGAAGCATTAAGTTCTGATGCTAGTGACCTGTCATATCAAATTGTTCCCAGATAAGCTTGGCGGCATCTACTTCAATATTGAAAAAGTTATTAACGGTTGAAGTCAGACACGGCACTTCTCACGGACGTCATATGTCGTGCGGAGGTGGTCAGTGTATATGAACAAAATAATTGACTTCCAAGGGAGAATTTCGGTGTTCATATTACCGACGGACTTAAAATCTAATAATTCAGGCGAGTGCAGAGGTAACGATGATTTGCTTGTAAACTTACACGCAAAACCAATGGATAAATAAGAAAACGTTCGCCAAGCACTTTGGTATATTCGCAAACAAGATTGACTAGCCTTTTTGACATGTAAGTATACCAGGCATACAATTTCCTAAGCGCAGTTTTTTTGTGAAGTCTAAAGCCTGGAAGATCAAGACAAATCTAACATACAAAATGTGTACAAGTAAGCACGAACACCCGCTTCCATGGATCGTAATACTGGGAGTTGAAACTCTGGTCATTATTCTCGGAAATGTCGCTACAGTTATCGTGTTTTGGAAAAACAGATCCCAGCTGAAGCAAACTTGTTTATTCCTGATAAATCTAACAGTTGCCGATCTGATGGTTGGTATCGGCAACATTGAAAGTGTGGTCGTTGAAATACATAAAAGCTTCAAGACATCTTTGAGTTGTGAGACAACTTGGGGAGACTACGTGGTTTCGGAGGAACTTTTTGGATGTGCATCCATTGGTTTCCTCGCTCTCATTTCTTTAGAGAGACTTTATGCGGTAGTATATCCTCTTCGCATCAGAACCACGTCGACACGTAAATATATTTTTAGCGTTGGAGTAGTGTGGCTTCTATCGGGTACAGTAGCTGTGGCCCAGCTGTTAGGAACTGCTGCAACTTTGATAACCAAAGACATCTTTATTTGGTTTGTGACAATGTACTTGTTTGTCTGCTTAATGATTATCTCGTGTGCATATTCTGCAGTGTGGTTCTCGTCCAGAAAGGAAGACCCAAGATTGCCACCAAACAGATATAAACGAAACAAAGAACTGGTTAAGACTCTGTTTATTGTAACTTTGTTGTCGCTAATTGCTTGGCTACCCTTTACCGTGGTACATAATTTGCGGTTCACTTTGAAAGAAAATTTCGCCATTGGGCCAGTCTTCGATGATGTAACTCAAGTTCTTCAGTTGGCAAATTCTTTTATTAATCCAGTAGTATATTGCTTTAGGATGCCACTGTTCAGAAGAACCCTGAGAGGATTATTCACCAGGAAGAAAGCAACGAGGCTACACTTTCGTGAACACCAAACTTGCTCATAAACTCATACTGTCATTCTTCTCTAAAATTCGAATTTAAGTGAAACTTTTTAAGCGCAGAAACGACTCCGTTATTTCATGTTCATAAATAGGGACGCAACGTATGTCTAAAGCATTAAAGCAGCAAAGCCCATCAGAAAGTACAAATATGAAACTTTTAATGCAAAAGAAATAATTCTGAGGGGGTATTATAATTATTATCCGTTATCTAACCCTCGTTTTTTTTTTCTTTTTTTCTTTTTTTTTTTTGTTTGTTTCGTACTATGAATTAGCCGTTACACTATTAGTTGGTTTATTTGTCATAACGGCGCTTTAGTCGTGCTAAATCTAGTCGTGTGATATCCATATCAGGTCTCTCTTTTTAGTTTTTCCTGTGTCTCTTTTGTTTAGTTTTCGTGTCATTGTCTTTTTTCGGTTTCTTTTTCTTCCTCCTCCTCCTCCTCCTCCTCTTCTTCTTCTTCTTCTTCCTTTTCTTTTTCTTTTCTTTTCTTTTCTTTTCTTTTTTTTGGGTCAGCGCAAGTGTCAGAAGTAGTTGGTCCAAAAATTGGTCGAAATATTCAATTTTTCGTAATGTTTTTTCTATGGAAGGAAAATACTCAACATGGAAATTTTTTTCATCGATTTGATTTCGTGCAATCTATAAGGATTAAATACGCAAATAGCTGCGTTGCCCCTAAAGGTATGTATAGATTACTCCATCCTTTCAGTGTATGTTTAATCGTTTTAATTAAAAAAATGCATTGAAAACACTAGGGCTCAACGGATATATCCATAAGTCGGTTGTTTTCGTCTAAACGCTCTCATAAGGTATTGCTTAATTAAAGCACGTTTATATTGCTGGGAATGATTTTGATTGTTCTCAGAGTATAAGTTTATTGTTATAAAAATAAACGGCCACCTCGGTGGCCAACAAATGGCAAATGATGTTTTTGTCAGTTCTTCCCAGCAAACCACGCGCAGCCACTGCATTGTATGGTAAAGGAGTTACAAATAGATGCAATAACATAGAGCATAAAGCACGTTTGTATGTTGATAACATTTTATCTCGTTCCATTCTACCTGCGGATGGGGTTGGGGACTGCTCTCGACGTGCTTGTTTGCTGAAGCGTTATTGAGCGCATGGCCTTTATTTGTCTCAAATTATTTTGTGGAATATTCCTGTATTATAATCTTCATGAAATTTTATGCGCAACCAAGCATTACATTGAAGTCTGTGCGTTATAAATTTTAATAACAATTATTGGTATTACACAAAATCATAATTACTCGATCATTAACCGAACGTTTGACAAAGGGGAAGTTTTACATTCCTCTTGCCGTTGATTACTCATTAGGATCAGTCTAAAAGTTTATTTCTTTGTGCGATATTAAAGATATTCAATTCCAGGATACGTTTCCTGTGATACTTGGAACATTTTTTTTTTTAAATAAAATGTCGATAAACCCACAACTAGCGGGATTGAAACCAGATGTTCTTTTGACGGCGGAAACTCTATGAAATGTTGCGACGCAACGCTTTGTTATTGGTAACTTGCTCGACGCAACTTGCGGCTTTCAATGAAACTTGCTCTAAGAAATTTCCCTGTTTCGTTTCAGTTTTGACAAATTAAGGTGTTTATTGTTCCACATAAAATTAAATGAAGCAACTTCGGTGTCAAACCGAGGCACGTAGGATAGTCCTAAGCAGGACAGTTTGTCAACAGACTTTAATTAATTGCTGAATCACAATCACCCTGGCATTAGAACTATTTTGGCCTTACCTACTTATAAATACATATGTAATACATGAGAGTGGAGCTAAAAAGGAATTCAATCAGCTTGCATGAGAGGAAAATTGTTGTGGACTGGGAAACGAACGCCGCTAAAAAAGCCTACCAGGTTTTCATTGCTTTTTTCTGCATCAAAATGTAGCAAAATTGAAAATGGCACAGAATCGAAGAAGATAATTGTTAAAATTCATTTTCCTGTTTACCGAAAATTTATTGCGATTTAAAATTACAGTCCGCGTTTGGACTTGACTCAAAATTACACATAAAAAATGACATTCTCTGCGGGTAACACTGACTTAGTTGGCACGGTAGTAAATTTGACTGTGAGAATAGGAACTCCCAATGTATTTCCTCACGGGTACTTTCATGCCCCGGGGTGTTTCTTTTAGCTGATGAAGTACAGTTATCCTGCTGTTCACCAGTGCCTAACAAAGAAAGGCAGTGTCTCACACGGTGCGTAAAAATAATTACATCGTCACTTCGACGTGCTGAAACAGTGGCGTATCTACAAAGTAGACTGACGAATCAAATCGTTCGCAACTGTCTTTCGTTACCTTCAAGATTCTTCGTTCTCGCTTAGGATAAACTGGAGTTACACCTGAGGATTACTGAATCGTAAACACTCTTTTTCCTTAGCCATCGTAGCTTTAGAAGAAACAAAACACAAACCGCGGTGATAATCATGGAACCAGAACGCATGTTAAACAAAGTTAATTTCCTTGACGTTTCGTATGTACAACATACATCTTCAGAAGTGACCGTTAACTAGATTACAATCGAAATTTAAACGCGAAAAAAAAGAAAAAGACTGGTATCTAATAATATGTAACAAGACTAATAGTTAATAACAAACAGATGAGTCTGCGGGAGAGAAAAAAAAATTACCATAATAATAATAACGATACAAAATGTTAGTAAAGAAAAAGTTTTTCACTGCCAACGTTTTCATTCAAGGCTGGCTTTAAATCACGAATTAACAATGCTTCCTTAATTTTACAATGTTTATCTGACCTACCAGTTGCTAAGATATCAAAATTGTCCCATTTAATATTATGACCCGTGGAAGTAACGTGATCCGCAATGGCTGAGGTGTGACTGCTTTTAGCAAGGGCCTTAAAATGTTCAGTTTTTCTATCGTGTAGTCGACGCTTTGTTTTTCCTATATAAAATCATCACAGTCCCAGCAGCTTGGCTTGTAAACCACCTTAGACATCTGAGAACGGCTGAACCTGTCCTTGTACGGGAAAAAAGACTTAATTCAGCGGGTGTTTCGGAAAATTATTTTAACGTTAAAACAACCAACCCTTCGTCTGTTAAGGTACGGTTAGACAGTGGGAGAAGATCGGTGTGGTTGTCCATCAAACGTAATCACGAAGTATATGCTTTCTAACTTTTTTTGGAAAAAAGCCTGTAAGTGGTAAGTATAGCTGTTCTCTAAATTTCGGAGTTATAACGGTCTTAGGTCCCATCCGTACTAGGCTGGGGAATTTGAAAACGGTACTTTCTTTCTTTCTCCGGTTAGACCTTCTGTCTACAGTAATCCGTCTCGAAACCGAGCTTTTCGAGAACGGTCCTCGATCAACTTCCGCCGACCTCATAAGCTATTTAGGCTTGTAAAAACGTTTAACCTTTCAATGATAAGGGTTCATCCCAGACTTACTAAAATGTGCACAAGCAAGTACAGCAACTCACTCCCAAGGATCTTAATATTAGGAGTGGAATCACTGATAATTATTCTTTCAAATATCGCCACCGTTATCGTATTTTGGAAAAGAAGATCCCAGTCGAAGCAAACCTGTTTGTTCTTAATAAATCTGACCGTTGCGGATTTAATGGTTGGGGTTGGTCTCATTGAAGATGTAGTCAATGAAATATGGAAACTGGCCTCTTCAAGTTGTACGACAAGTTGGGAGAAATATGTCGTGCTGAACGAGATTTTTGGCAGTGCCTCCATTAGTTTCCTTGTTCTCATTTCTTTAGAGAGACTCTACGGGATAGTGGGGCCATTTCGCTTCAAAAACACATCAATAGGAAAGTATATTTGCAGGATTGGGGTAGTGTGGCTTATGTCGGGATTTTTAGTTTTTGCACAACTGTTCAGGCCGTTCCACGATGTCGTCAGTTGGGTTGGAACAGTATACTTGTTTGCTTGGTTAATGACCATCTCGTGTGCATATTCTGCAATCTGGTTCTCTTACAAAAACAAAGATCCCAGATCACCACCAAACAGACACGAACGAAACAAAGAACTGGCAGACTCTGTTTATTGTAACTTTGCTATCACTTATTACATGGCTTCCTTTTACTGTAATCAGGAGTATAAGGGTCACCTTTAATATGCCTGATGTTTCTGGGCCAGTCCTTACGGATGTAGCCCGATTTGTTCGGTTGGCAAATTCCTTAATCAATCCAATCGTTTATTGTTTTAGGATGCCACTATTTAGAAGAACCTTGAGAGAAATGTTTTTAAAAGAGATGACAACAGGGCTACACGTTAGTGAACACCAGACTAGCTCAGAAACTATAGCCCCAGTTCTACTTTCAATTTCGCATTTTTAAAGTGTGGCAACTAAAACTAACAACATTTCATCAGACTGACGATTCAGTGAATTCGACTCTTAAGTAAGCTTGCAAGCAGGTCGAAAACGTAGCAACTAACACGAATAATAACAATTAGAGAAAATAATTTAAAAGTGATAAATTTTCCAGGGATTGAATTGCGTTATTGTTTTCTTGGTTTTGTTCCTATGATGTGGGTTTTTTTGTCATTTATGTAATCCCCAAATTTTTCATACGTTTTCAGTTTCAGTTCACATGTGGGCTCAGCTGTATAAGCCTAGTGCTGTTGTTGATGTCGCTTTTGTTCTTCTCTGCTTTATTTTGTTTTACATAATTATTCTTTTTCATTGTCTTTTCCAACCCGAAAGGGTCAGGAGATTTTGGTCTATAGGGGTTGAAACCATTTTTAATTTCATTTTTAAGCCATTTTTAATTTCCTGTTAAAAGATCCTCATTTTGTTATACAGAAAAGTATGCTTAACATGACAAATGTTCATCTGGCGTATGTGTAATTCATTTGGAAATGTTGACTAGCTATAGAATATCCAATACGTATTCCCGTTTTACCCCTTCCTTAATAAATACTTAATTTTTAATTAAATTATGCGCAGCAATAGATCCCTGTAGTTCATTCATGTTGCGACCGACCGATTGTAGTCTTTTAACGCCTTGAAAGGTGGTAAAAGAATATTGCTTAATTTAAAGAACGTGAACGTATGTTGATATTATCGGAATATTGCTCTGAATTTACAAAAAAATTCTTTAATCAAAGTTTGTGTTGTGCATGAATTACCGGTTGCCGCTGAGAATTCACCTGGATTATTCAGACAGTTGAGTTTTAATATTTATAATGTACTAGGGAAGTAGTGGAATAAACAGCCCAAAGTGTTTATTTATTTATTTTATTGAGGCCTAACGAAATCGAAATTCGGAAATCAAAATTTACGTTGCCCTTCAATCTGTGTCTAGAAAGAGGAGGAGACTAGGGCGAGGTTTTAGTGGAATCTAACACGCGCTCATACACGTGAGAATGGCTAAATCTAAAGGGCAACAAATATGCAATTGTTGCCCGGCAGGGTTTACGCTGACTTCTTGCCTTATTACTAGCGACATATATAACTAATTACCGCAATGATAATGTTAAAACCTATAACTTATCCATTTAAAAAAAAAAAAAGTGAAAATTTCATTATTAGACTATGATGCTGTAAAATAAATATTGAACTTCGAACCTTGCTAATAAAATCCTTGGTTTCAGCTAACGTGCGTATATTGTCAAGTAGTGTGTTCCAGTGTTTCGCGGCGTAATAATTAAAACATTTTAGGCCATATTTGGTGCTATCCACCTTAGGTAGAGACAAAACATTCGCACCTCGCAGGTTGTAATTTCCTCGTTCTGATGTTAATAAGACGATCAATGCTTGCCGGCACTCTTCCCTGAAAACAACTGTTTAAGGTAACAATATGTCCTGGATCCTACGGGTTTCTTAGTTACTGTGTAAGCCTATCAATTTTAACAAAGTAGGATGTAGAATTGTTCTTGTAAATAAATCTTGGAGCACGCTCGTTTACTTTCTCCAGTTTGCCAGTGTTTCTGGCGCCACAGCGGTACCAGACTTGGCCGCAATAAAATAAATTAGGCAAAACAAAGGCGCGATACTGAGTGCTTCTTTGGTCTTGCATGGTGAAATATATTTCTAGCCTATTCAGCGCATTCACATGTCCACCTACGTCGCATTCACTAGTCTTATTAATTTTTTATTTATTGTCTAAGAATGCCAGATTGCAGAAAAGCCATGATTAATCCAGATGATATAATGCAATTGTGGCACTTAGGGAAATAATGTATCTGGTACATTTTTTCGAGTGTAATTTACGACTAAAAACTGGCTTCGTGTGGATTTTAAAGACACGACAACATAACGTTAACGTAGATTGTAGTATACGTAAGATAATTGTATATAGACGAAATGATATCAACAACAACAACAACTACTCGCCGGAACAATGGAACAATAGGAGGATCGAAATGCACCAATCACAGCCGACCTTTGTGATATAAATGATACCGTGCAATCAGTCGACTTTATCGCCTGAAGAAGACTAGCAGTAAGCAGTCGAAACGCCGAGATGTACATCTCAAGTGACTACATCGTGAGACAAACGATAATACACTTTATTGTAACAAAAAAACTAATTTCAATTTTTATTTTCTGCAAAAATGGAATTGATTCGCCGAGTTACGAAATTTGACAAACCTGATATCCGTCATCCCAAATCCTCACATCGCGCACCATCCCCAAAACTGTATGCAGAACTCGGAAAAAAATAAATTACTTTAAACCCACTTATAAAAATGTCCTAATTTTTCTGATCTCCAACGTGAAAAAAAATATCGTTGCAGCTATTTTTGTTAATTTTCTACGAATTTTCAAAGTTTGTGAAATTGGCCTTTTCCGCGGCCATGACCAAGCAATAGCGAAGAATAGGGCGAGTTGGCCTGTGACGTCATCGAAGGACTAACAATGTTTGCTTCTAAGGAGAATATATGCGAACATGGGATAGCGTGATTCAAAATCGTTGCAGAATTAATGTAAGGTAGGTGTGTTGCTGAAGGGAGTAGCGGTACAATAAGGCTAGGAGAGAGCTATCCCCTTCCTTCGATACCTCTATCTCCAGTAGTGAAAAAAGAAGAAAGAAGTGTGCTGACTTTTGTGAAGTCGGACTGAAAGAGGGAGTCAAGGTAGATAAGATACGAATTTAATTTGGATAAGATGGGAGCCATCTGACTATTCTATTGATACGAGCCCCAGAGTCCCACACCAAAATAATGGATACTGCGTGACATGATTTTACGGCAAATTAATCGCATCGCGTATTTTGTCCTCGAAATAGAGAGTTTTCTAAACGAATAGTCAACGACACGTTCTTCCTACAACGAGGCGATTAAGATTAGTGAGGCTTCGAACTGCTGAACTAGCTATGTATTTGTGGATTTTATATATACAACCACACGCAAGCTACACGCACGAGGTCAACAATGCGGTTGAGTTTCTTAAAGGCTCTGCCGCATATACAACTGTTTTGTTCTTTGAGCAAAGAAATATATCTATCTCAGTTACAAAATAAAACAAATCAAGCATTGATAGGTATATAAGGAAAGTAAAACAAAACATTTAGATTTGACTTTATCGTAGCCGCCCAATCGCAGTTAGACTCCGAATTGTAATCCTGGATGGTACAGTGCTTTCATTTAAAAGTCTTGTCCAGTTTTGATAAAATATGAAGCGCAAATACCGCAAATGTGTTTTGACAGTGCTCGAAACCTAGTCAAACTTCTATTGAGTGTTCTCAGCAAAGTCCTTTGATGACGTCACTAAAAGCTCGTCCCAGATCCCACCATGCTCAGTCGTGGCCGCAGAAATTACAACTTTAAGAGGCTGTCTCTGTAAAAACCGACCACTGATTTTACTTCGAAAATTCGATTTTTCTCATAAGCTGGGATTTTGAAGCCCTTACCTAGTCAGTCACTAAAATGAGTTTTATTTGAGTAAAAATTTTAATTGAACTTTTCTTGGATTAATCGAAGTTCGGTCCGCTCGACACAAGTTGCATGCCTGCCGAAACTGGAAAAATAGCACATTGCCGGCGCTCTAAAAAGATAATATTCACTCAAAAGTCCCAATTCTATTTTTCAACTCTAGATATATCATAGTAGTTTGTTCAGCCATGTTGCAATTATAATTCAATGTTGTTCCTTCAACGGTTAAAAGAAAATTTTCCACCCGTTAAATTGAGTTTTGAACCAAACACGAAAATAGCTCTACTTTGAAGGCACGTTTTAAAAATGTGGCACCTGTTTGAAACTGCTGCACTACATGAATAGAAAGTATAAGTGGCCCTCAATTAAAAACAGTAATAAAATTTGTCTGCCCACAAGGTTTTCAAAACTAACGACCGCTTAAAGTTCAGGAAATTGTGAAAATATTCCAGTGAGTAACTAACATACTCGCCTTCGTAAGGTGCTCCGATAAATTCACGTAAATCTCTTACCTGGCTTCAAGATTAAAGTTTTGGTCCTTTGTAGCGGTCCTTGAAACCTAGGTAGCATTAAAACTGCCAGCTTTTCCTTCCAGCGGTAGGTTTGTATACAAGGTACATTTAAACGTTCATCATCTGTGTCGAGCGTGACGGTCACATACTTAGATGTTCTTTGTATTACTGACCATTGTTTTTCTCGAAGCCGGTTTAATCATGTAGAGTCCTCTTAAAAGCTTTGTAGAAGCAGTCTTTTGGACAACTCTCGGCATACATACATGTATGAACAGTAAACGGTGATCCGGGGATCCAAGGAAGGATTGATAAATGCCACGGCCATTTTGTGTTCACAACCGGTGTTTTACTTCCCAATCTTCCCAATCTTCCCTTTTAAGAGGACTCTACATGATTAAACCGGCTTCGAGCAAAACAATGGTCAGTGATACAAAGAACATCGAGGTATGTGATCGTCACGCTCGACACAGTCAGATGACATAGTAAATGGTTTGAACCCAGGAGTATCAATAGTTCGTATAGTGTGATCGTTCGGGTGAGGGTAGTTCTGAAAAGAACTGTTGTTGGTGACTGACGTTTCGACAACCTGAGCGGAAGTCATCTTCAGAGTCAAGTGAATAGTTTTTGTCAGTCAATGATTTTATAATTCTGGTCCGTTGAACATGATTGGTCAGTTTAGCCATGATGGTATTGGCTGAAAGACTTGTGTAAAGTTTGTCATCCGTCATTGGTGGGTTTCGATCCGTCTTATTGTTAGTCAAATTGGTCGGTCTTTGGTCCATCTATTGTTGGTTAACTTAAGTCGGTCTGTTGGAAGTCCGTTTGTCGGTTTCGTTTCCGTCATGGTTAAGTCGTTTGTAAGGCGCCGGTAGTTGTTGACATCTGTTAAGTGGCGTTTGTTCTAGGTTAGTGTACCAGCTTTCCAGAGTCAGTCGTTGAAAATAGTTTGTACTGTAGGTTAAGCACCGAGCAGAGTCCCAGGCAATGTTGTGGTTTGTCAATTGATAATGTACAGCAATGTGATTGTTGGCATCACCATTTCTTGTGGCTCGTTTGTGTTCAGTCAGTCTCGTGTTAAGGTTTCTGCCAGTCTCACCAATGTAGGAAGCCTAGCAGTCGGAGCATTTGATCTTGTAAACTGCTCCCTGTCTGTTGTTAGGTTCGTCCCTGTCTTTCACGTTGGTTAGTAAATGTCGTAACGTAGTTGTAAGTTTATGGGCTACACGGATGTTGTAGGGCTGTAGGATCCGTGAGATGGTCTCAGAAGTACCCTTAATGTAAGGTATAGTCACTCTAGTAACAGGCGTTGGGTTCCTGTTCGTTGCGTCAGCTTCAGTAGGTCGGTAAATGTTTCGTCTAATAAAGTCAGCGTTGTAGTTGTTTTTGTGAAAAACACGTTCAAGTTATCTCTTTTCGTCAAGTAAACTGTCCGGTGTGTTACAAACTAGTTGCGCTCGTTTCGTCAAAGTCTTTATAGTCGTGGCTTTGTGTAAAGTCGGGTTGTAGGATGATTCGTCAAGTAATCTGTCGGTATGCGTCGGTTGTTGTTCGCAGTTCGTTGCTGTTGCGTTGTTGTACCGAACAGTCTAGAAAAGGAACTTTTCCATTTTCTTCGATCTCTGTAGTAAACAAAATTAACTGGATGTCGGCGTTCTGTTCGTTCAGGTGGTCGTGAAAATCGTCAGTTTCGTCTTTGTGAACGGCGGTAAAGGTGCCATCAACGTAGCGTAATCAAAGTGGTATCGTTTGTCGGCAAGTTGCAAGGGCGCGTGTTGCATCACGTGTTGCATCACAATTTCTGCGACAACAACAGAAACAGGCGACCCCAT
>NC_138154.1:23027478-23109978 GCF_964199315.1 Orbicella franksi
ATAGTTGCTATTCATAAATTGAACTATAAAAAAATCTACGAGATATTTATTTCTCCAAGCGTTACAATTGCATTATATCAGCTGGATTATATCATGACATGACTTGTTGGAACATTATATAAAGACAGTGCACTTGAAAAGTGGATTAGTGCGATATTTGTTCGGCTATCGCCTAACGTATTAACCTCGGGATTACTGGAGTGACCGCGGCATTTGGAATGGAAAATAGTTGTGACACAGCTTTTCTGTAATCTGGCATTCTTAGACAATAAATCAAAAAATTAATAAACGAATTACTGAACTGAAGGAGTTTAAGAACAAAAACGACCACAATGTGCATTTTTCTACACGGAACACACATATTTACTAGAACTAGTAGAATTTTGAATGGTAGGCAAGTCAACACAAATGTTCCTGTTATCAAAAACAATGTCTTAGACAGCTTCGACTCTCTCCTCGCCCTCACTCCGTTTTGTATGCGGGAAGTCTGCTTACGCCAGATGACGCAGTAAGAAGAGCACGTTATTAGCAAAGGAGTTGACAAACTGATAATAACAACTGTTAATAACTGATGACGTGTCACGATTGAATAGTGCTGAAACACTCGAACTGAAGTCACCGCGAGGGAGAGGATCCATGGCGTTACTATGGCAATGGCGTAGCTATGTGAGGATAACTGCCGATGACGAAGTGGCCGACTGATGACAAGCACTCTTTCAAGAGAAATAACGGTCAATGTGAAAATGGAGGAGAGACCTGTAAACATATCGACACCATCAAGAACGAGTAGTGACACGAGTTTGCGTTCAGAGATGACCGTGGTCATATAAATCGGTACTGCAAATAATCCAACTAGCAGATCAGCTATTGCCAAATCGATTAACAGGTAAAGAGAACGTTTGCGAAACCTTCGCTTGACAAAAACTACAATTGACAGGGAGTTGCTAATAATGATTAAAACTGCTGTCACTCCAAAACACACACTCCAGAACCAGTTCCAGCTGTTGAAGTTCATGGTGAGTACACAACACAAGTGCAGAGAGCTGCAAAAAAAAAAATAAAAAGATAAATAAAAAAGAATACGATACAACGTAGGATTAATTAAGGAATAGAAAACATGTCCCGTGTGTCTATCGAGCTACAGAAACACGAGTGGAAGTTTGGGAGAACGAAAAATGCTGTGGGAACAAGAGCCGCAAGCGACTGTTTCCACAGCTTTTTCGAGTTCTCCCAAACTTTCTCGAGTGTTTCTGTAGCTCGATAAAAACACGGAGAACATGTTTTCTATTTCTTTTAGAAAACACCGCGACAGAAAAAAGGAAAACAACTTGTTTACTTTGATTATGAAAATGTAAATTCTCCTTGCACGCGCCATCATTACGTCAACTGCTCGTGCTAGTTCTGTGTTTCCATCGAGTTACAGAAACAGGATTTTAACCAATTAGCGCGCGTATTTTCTCAGGGTTGTTATATATATATATATATATATATATATATATATATATATATATATTTTTTTTTTTTTTTTTTTTTTAAAAAGGTATACTTTATTAAAATGTAATAATATTACGTTGTATCGGTCTCCAACGTATACCAGAAGGATCACTCTTCGTGGTTGCTGGCCTAAACGTCATAATTACAGTCATAAAGTGAACATGGCGACGCCCGGGTGGTTTAAACTGAACACCAAACACTCCATATTGAATGAATGAATGGATGAATGAATGAATGAATGAATGAATGAATGAATGACAGAAAGAATAAATGAAAGACTTTATTTGAGTGTCAAAGAGGATCTACAATTGTAGCTGTAGAAAAACCAACTGGGGACACTATTTACCAATTGAACAAATCACTTTTGAATTAAAATGCCAGGACCACTGAGTTAAAGAGAACCATCAGGTATACTAGCTTTGGAACTCAAATTGCTTTTCAGCCAATCTCCTCTTTAGTGTTATTTTATAAACAAACAAACCCATAAATGTCTAGTGTCCAGTCTGTGAAGTGTTTTTTAAACACTAATATATATTTTTTTCAATAATTACTCAACCCCCTTCCACTTGAAACTGAATATAACGCCCAGTCTCTTACAAAAGATTCTTGGATGCAAAACCATTTAAAGGACTTCCCAAAAGATAAACTTGAATTCTTGTTTAACCGTATTAAAAATTTCATTTCAATGGGGAGATGTTTGAAAACTAATTTGAACATTAAGATGAAAAATAAGTAAGAAGGCAAATATCTCTTAGTGCTGAGGACGTGGTGTGAGTTTGAATACAATGCTAATAGCATCAAGCAGATCCACCTTTTCTACATGTGAATTAGTTAGTATAGGTAATCATACCGTTTCGAGTTCAATTTGGAATTAATTTGCACGAGTAAACCCATAAATGAGCGATTTCTTATTTTCTTCTCACTTGATAATGATGTCATGACGACATCGAAACGCTGTGTAAAATTTCTATCGCTCATTTTATTTTGAAATGTTTATTAAAATTTAATTTCATTCAAATAAGTTTTTCAAAAAGCTGAAATTGCACGAGCCGCTTCGGCGAGTGCAATTTCAGCTTTTTTAAAAACTCACAAGTGCTAATTAATTCCAAATTGAACGAGAAAAACCGTATGATTACTTATCGATAATATTACCATGAAAAAAATTCGCGTGGAGGAAATGTCAGAAGATCTTTCTTGAAGCCATTTTTTCTCATTCGAGAAAACTTTTTTCAAAGTTTCCGCGCCTAAGTTTCGCCATCATTTTGCGTGATATCATTGGCTTAGAAAATTTCCTATTTTCTTTCAGCCAATCATAGTCTAGGATTACGTTGTGTAATTTGCACTGGTGTTACACGTTTTGTACTGGTGTTACACTTTTTGCACGGGTGTTACACTTGAACTGTACTGCTCTCAACCAATCAGAATCGAGTAATTTTTTCATGCATATATATTATTAAAAGAGTTATTTTATTCAAAAGACCAACACAATGGATAAATGCGAGTGTCTGTTATTCGCTATCTTAATATATCTCCTTCTTTTCTTCCCTAAATGGCTAAACCTCACGACATATGTCATGTTTGGACTGCCAAGCACCTTACGAAGTAAAAAACATTATATAGAAAAATTTCTGTGAAATTTTCGATGTGCAATTTCATGTTGCTTTTACAACTTTGTTTTTTTGTGCACTGATCATGACGTTCCGAAAGTGTTTCTGTTCATAAAATAAAACTGTTTCAAAATTATATTAATATGCCTCAGAGTTTAGAGACTAGGCTTCTGTCGATTGCGCGCGCAAAACTGGCAGATTATACTTCTAGCACTGTTCAAAATTTTTGGGAATTATGTGGAAGTTATGCTCGTTTCTCTAAATTATGCTCCTCTCATCAAAATTATGCTGTTGGTTTTTTAGCAAAATAAAGAAAGAACAGGGCGAATGAAGACGAACAAGGAATAACGCCGTTTGGAACCATCGTTTTCTACATTTCTAAACATTCTGGCTTGATTTTGTATTAATTTCCGTTTAATAATAGTGAAATCCAAGATGGCAGGTCAAATGGCGTCACAGGAGGTCATAATAAACAAACATGGTATCACCTTGTAGACCAAGCTCAGGGTTAAATTATGCGAAGAATTATGTTAACACAGTCGACAAGTCACCTGTCAGAAGAAACATGGTATCCACATTCAGCTTTGTCCAAGTTATCCGCATAGCACGTTCTTCCTTTAGAAACTCGAAAACATTAGTTGAAAACTTCATAAAGCCATTTTCATTCATCATAAACTGTGTGTTGCGTCCTTTCCTTATTCTAACCTTTCGAAACCTCGATTTTCGTTTAGCTCAATATAACACATGCCCCACTAGGGTACTCTCTTACACAGAAACTAGAAGCGACAGAACAAGATGGCATATCTTAGAGGGATGTAAAATTAAATCCCGGCATTATTGGCCGGCATGTTTTAACCAGCCTTACGGGTTAGTTGAAAGCAAATCTAGGGAAACAAAAGTGTACTTTGTTTTACTTTTACTTTTACCTTTGCAGTTTTTACTTGGTGTTCATGGACGTCCGTCTTGTCAAATTGCAGACACTTGTATTGTATCTGGTGTCAAAAAGCAGCAGCTTGTATTGTTTGGAGAAAATATATGCTCGTAAATATATTTTCATCCAACGCCACTAATATAATGCGGTGATCTCGCCTCAAAGTCGCATTTAGTTTTATATCGCGATTTAACCATTATTTAAGAAAACTAAACGAAAAAAACCGACACTAGTTTTGATTAAAATATGAATTCCTAGTACGCGAGAAGAATTGTCATGGATATTGGCACGCCATGTTGTTTCCTGTTTGTCGACGAATTAAGACAAATTTAACTTCATCAAAAACTGACTTTTCAAAAAGCGGTTTCGCCATCTCTCGCGTGAGCTATATTTAGCTGCAATAATGTGTGATGTTGTCCTATTTGCTTTCAGGCGATGGAAGAGTGCCCATATTCCAATGCATGGAAGTCTCGATATTTACTTGGTAAACTATATAACGCTTATATCCCACTAGGGCATTCTCATAAACAGAAAATAGCAGCGACAGAACACGATATAATATCCGAAGGGAATGTAAAATTAAATTCCTAGTGCGCGAGAGGAATTGTTATGGATATTGGCACGCCATGTTGTTTCCAATGTCTCAACAAAAGTACCTCCCTTCCATCGCCGACTTAAAGCTCCTTTTTACATTAAATAGCTCGTAAAGATGAACTAGTGTAGAGTAAAAGATGTCTGAACTGTGCAACTGTGCAAAAACATGGGGCGAAGTTCACTGATCACTGACAGTGCAAAGAATAAGGTACTTCTATTTTATTTTATTTTTCAATTTTTGCCTCAGCAGCTGCAAAAATGTGTGATGTTGTCTTGTTTGCTTTCAGTCGATGGAAGAGTGCCCTTATTCCAATGCATGGAAGCCTCGACATTTATTTGGTTAACTATATAACGCTTATATCCCACTAAGGCATTCTCATAAACAGAAAATAGCAGCGACAGAACACGATATAATGTCCTAGGGAAATGTCCTAGGGAAATGTAAAATTAAATCCAGGCATTGTTGGCCGGTATGTTGTAACCAAACTTTGGAGATAGTTAAAGGTAGAACTATTTAAGAACCAATGTCTTTTGTTTCAGTGAAATGTCGTCTTACCTTTGCCTTTCTACCTTCTCCTTGATGTTCTTAATTGTCCGTCTTGTCCAAAGACAGTCAATCCTCAGACACTCTTATTGCATCCGGAATCAACAAGCAGCTTGCAATTCATATATTTAAGAATTATCACACGAGCACCCGTTGGATATATAAACAATAGCCTCCATTTGGCGCGAAAATAGAGTCGATTATTTGCCCACGGTCATGACCTGGTCCGAGAAGCGGACAGTTTTCGAGAGAGGCTTCAGGAAAACTATGAACTTCGAGGAATAGGTAAGGTACAAAGAAGGACAAACATGCGAGCATATTTTCTCGCCAAAAAGAGGCTCTCATGTTTATCATGTTGTATTTTAATTATTATTCGTAACACGCGCAACGTTGAATATTGGGGAATATCACTGGGATATTACCCAGTTTTAGCCGGGGGATATTCAGTCAAGTAACGAGTTTAGACCAATCGCGCGCGAGCGACATGATGGAATATAAGAAATGATAAATAGCCAAAAGAAACCAAGCAGAATATGATGTTCCTAAGGTTTCTAAGAAAATAATCCACTTTTTGGGGGGTGGGTTGCGGAAGTTAGGTTGAAGTACTCCTAGTCGCTTCATTCTATCTATTTCAGATAGCTTGCGAAACGAGGTATTTCAAGTAAGATTTATAAAATCAGTTTAGCATGCTTCGACTCATGTTATTGATAAGTTAATGCACTCCTTGTCATTGAATTTTCAGTCTGAAGTTGACATGTTAACCCTTCACACGTATGCTGTGCCTGAACTTTTAATCAATACTTTTCATTCATTCATTCCTTCCTTCTTTCTTTCCTTCCTTCCTTCCTTCCTTTCTTCCTTCCTTCCTTCCCTTACATTTCCCAAAAATTTATCATGGCGTGTTTCGCTGCCTTTGAGCGAAACAAACTTCACCAGTTGTTAAAGATTGTTTCCTTTTCACCTAAGCGCTTGATTTACGCTTTTTTGAGTTTTTCTTTAGTCTTTGCTTCGCTTTTTCGCTGATTTTGAGTTGCGTTGGCTGTTCCTATATTCCAAAAGGAACGTTCCTCAAGTATCGACTGTTCCTCGTTTTTGTGTTCCTATTGACTATAAGAGGACCAGATTTTTTACATGGTAGAAACAAAACGTTCACTCTAGTGTAAAAGAGGAACATTTCGTTCCGAGTTCCCAACTGTAAATGGAACATATTGTTCTCGAACTGATAAATTAGGACTGTTTTGCTCCGAGTTCCTTTCTGTGCATTGAACACATTGTTCCGATATTGATAAACTAGGACTGTTTTGTTCCGAGGTCCCCTCTGTAAATGGAACACATTGTTCCCAAATTGGTCATTTAGGACTGTTTTGTTCCGATTTCCTATCTGTTGATGGAACACATTGTTTTCAAATTGGTCATTTAGGACTGTTTTGTTCCGACTTTCTATCTGTTGATGGAATACATTGTTCCCAAATTGGTCATTTAGGACTGTTTTGTTCCGAGTTTCTATCTGTTGATGGAACACATTGCTCCCAAATTGGTCATTTAGGACTGTTTTGTTCCGAGTTCCTATCTGTAAATGGAACACATTGTTCCCAAATTGGTAAATTAGGACTGTTTTGTTCCGAATTCTCATCTGCCAATGGAACATATCGTTCCCAAATTGATATTTTTGTTACGAATTCCCATCTGTGAATGGAACAGCTCGTTCCCAAATTGGCCACTTATTACGAAATATAGGACTGTTTTTTTTTTTGCCGAGTTTCTATCTGTAAATGGAACATATTGTTCCCAAATTGATATTTTAGGACCGCTTTGTTCCGAATGACCATCTGTGAATGGAACAGTTTGTCCCCAAATTGGTCATTTATTACCAAAGTTTAGGACTGTTTTGTTCCGAGTTCCTATCTGTAAATGGAACAGTTTGTTAAACAATTGGACATTTAGGACTGTTTTGTTCCGAGTTCCTATCTGTAAATGGAACATATTGTTCCTAAATTGGTCATTTGGGAACAGATTTCGGATCATTTTTTCACGCATTCTGATTTTGTTCCCAAATTAAGGTGTCTTTTGTGAATAAGGCAGACAATAAGGCCCACTCAGACCTGCTTGGGCAAGTTTGGTTGCATGTCACGGTCATGAATTTTGCACAATAGTAATGAGGGCGGGCAAGTAAGGGCATGCCTTGGCAAATACAAACATGTATGCAGTTCCTTTATTTGTCATCGACTCCTTGGTTATGGTTCAGATTTAAAGGAGATCGTGTTGGCCAAATGCTCTTCAAAAGGCAAAATGAGCAAGAAGTGCAAAGTTAATTGGTCGGATTACGATGGAGCATCACCCAAACCAAAACGGCTTCACTTGGAAAAGGATGAAACCGACAGCTTGTATCACTGCCCGATACAAGAGTGTGACCATGATGGATTTCAAAGTCAAAGAGGGTGCAGAAAACATGCTAATACCAAGCACAGTTGGTTCTGTTATTTCGATGAAAAGCCCAATTCGAAAGAATCACAGATTCGCTAAAGGTAGCAAGAAATGTTCCAATGGTGAACACAGTTCAAGATCAAACAAGTGAGACTACAAAACATGCCGGAAAGTTACTTCCCTCATTTTCATTTTCGTGTGACATTGGCGAAGTATTCACGAGATGGTTGACTGGAAGTGGTGGCAATCTCGTTCCCAGAGCCTTCGTTACCCTTGTCCAGCGGAACGGGATACCGAAGACCTCTGGGATACAGTGTTTCAGCTCGATATTTATTTGGCCATAAAGAGAGCTTGCGCAGTTGCACCGGAAGTTGAAAAACAGTAAATTTGTTCCTAGATTTCCAATTCTAAACCGCCCGCGATGTATGTACAAACTCTGAGTACGATCGCTTCGAGCGCGAACGAGGCGTACAAAACACTGGGAAATCGCTTCAATTTCTAAACCAACAACGTGTTCGTAGATGCTGAAATATTTCAGCTTCGTCAGCAATCCGATTGATTTGTTTGGAGCTAGATTTGAGAGCGAGAACCTTTGGAGTGTTACAGTGAAGGTATCTGGTTTCAGTGTTTATAGTGAAAGTGATGGTTTTGCACAGGAAAATTGGTTGAAATTAATTATCGTCACACTCGACTGTAGCAATTTTCTGAGTAAAACGACTTGTGTCAGAGGTCTCGTACCGAACAAGAAAACTCACAAGAGGGGGAGGAGACGGAGAAAAGTCCTTTTGCGGCGAAAGAACGAGAATCAAAGCGGGTAACACAATTCAAAGGAATCGAACGCAGATCGACACCGAGGTTTTATACAATTCTTCCAGAATCTATTCGGGCACCTCCAGCCGCTGAACCAGCCAAGAAATGTAAATTTTGGTCTGTGTAATTGTGAGGTTTGTGAAGTTGCAAGATGGCATAATGTTTTTAATTTTCTGACTTTGTGTTTACATACGATTGAGTTGAAAATTAATAAAGTTTTTGATTTTAATATTAGCCACAACAGGGAAAGAGGGTGAGAGGCATATTTAGCTTTTCTAATTGCAACTCAGTGACAACTGGGTCTAAAATTTCACCTTATTTGTTATCTCCCCTGACTGCACTAACATGAGAAGCATAAAAGTTATTTTCCCTGTTTGGATTACATTGAATGACCACTGGATTCGATAGCCCCATGATTATTTCACACTTTGTGTCTCTCGTAGCAGTTCCTGTAAGTGCAAGTACTGGCACTGGGGGGAATATTAAACTAATTTGTAAGGAAACCAATCTTTGCAAATGCCATAGTAATTTTTCTTGGACAATTCTGTCCAAGGGTTAAAGGTGCAATAAGGTTAAACCCATGTAAAGCACCAACCTGTAACACAAGACCAGACCACAACACCAGGAACTACGTGCCCTACTCTTTGCGATAAGTGTGTGGGTTCTTTAATGTTCCCTGCTATTAAACCATGTAACACTGAAGATGCAGGAGACTGGGCGTACGGTTTATTGTCCTCATCCGAGAAGACTTGAGTGTCTAACCATTTGCATATGTAATTACAAAGAGAGTACATTCTCCTCAGTTATTGCAGGGTGTCCAGCAGCATGGTTTTTCAGAAAAATAGGAAAATAGGAAACACACCATTGAAAAATAGGAACTTTCTTTCAAAAATTAGGAAAATCAGTATTACTTTAATGGACAAAGATAGCCTCTCTACACCCCTTCTATCCCAATCCACTGCTTTAGTCCAGCAACATTGACACAAATGTACATATTCATGACAACGTAGACATTTGGATTTTAAAATTATTCTTCTTAGCTCTCACTGTGATAACAACATCAGTTTATTTAACATTGGAGTATAAATAAGAAAAATAATTGAAGAGCAATGGGGAATTAATAATTATTGTCAATTGTCATTTGTATAACTGGATACAACAGATTCGATACAAAATCATTGAAAACCATGGAAACATATATCTAAGCTATGACCAGAAATCCACTAAGCAACAGAGAACAAAGAAATAATGACTGTCCCAAACACCAGAGTCACAGACACCAATAGCTTTATACTACATCTACCTTTGAAACATGCGAGGCTATAAATCCATTTTAAATTTTGTAACTGTGCTACTTAATTAGCCATTAAAAAATAGGAAAAAGATGCACTGGCTAGCCTGAATGTGGTGGAAAAAAAAGTATTACGTATGTAAAGCAGAGTATTAAATTGCGCGAAGTGTCTCTGATCAGTAAATAAATAGATTTAGAATGAACCTAAACTTGAAAAATTTTAGGCTAATGTTTTTCAAGTTCTTTCTTTCTAGAACATGGACAAATCATAAATACTTCCTCTTTCATGCAATCATTTTGTTGTATTCTTTTCTCTTCATTTTTAGAATTATTTTGTTCCTAAGTAATTTTGACCAAGTTAGGTCAAAATCTTGGTGATATTTCCCCTTTATGTATGAATATATTTTTTTCAAGAACATAACTTAAAGACTTCTCCACTTTTAATAAACAATTACTTCACAAATCAAGTCACTTGCCTAAGTACAGTGTGGTAAAGAGTTGGATATTGATTGGAATATTTAACTGAAAATAATTATTTCATTGATACATTAAAATACAGGTACACATTGTTGCCACAGGCATCCTTTTCAAAATTCCCTGACTTTTCCCTGATAAAAATAAAATTTCCCTGACCAAAGAAATGCAAAATATCAGGTTTAGTTGTGGCTTCATCCTCCACTTGCCCATAAAGTGTGATATTTTTCAACAAATTTTCCATCTTCATATTGAAGGAAAAATATTGTTGAGATCACGTACAGTGACCCCAAATGTTTCTTCCAGCCTTCAATTGTATTAATTCAATTTTCCCTGACTTTTCTTCAAAATGCCAATTTTCCCTGACTCCAAATAAAATTCCCTTACTTTCCCTGACGTTGAAGAATTTTTTCCCGGACCATTTCCTGACCTGTGCCAACCTGGTACATGCAAACATCAAATATAATTAAGTATTGCAGCTATCACTGCTCAATAGACTGCAGAATACAAATAACAACTTGAACTTGCTATAAATACAGTCGTAAAAACATATGGAACTAGAAGGACAATATTGTCAAATCCAAAAACACTTTGTACCAAACAGTAACTAAATTCCTATAAATCATTAAACGTAAAACATGACATAGTTATTGAAAACAATGATAAGAAATAACCGGCACCATTGCAGAACCAAATGAACTACGGCTTGGGCTATCCTGTTAAACTCCTCTCGATGTTCTAAGCATTTTTGCCAAACTATTGATATAAACAGAGACCACTGTATGTGCAAAAAGCAAACTACACATGCTGATTTCTCGGAATATTTGTTACTTTTTGTTTACCTTGATTCTCTAAGATAAGCTTACTTTGCAGAATGCAGACGTAAAAAACGCTTCCAACTTGTCTAGCTGTTCTCTCATTACTGCGCTTAGAGGAGACACAACGAGCACAGCAGGATCTTGACGTACAGGGTCGAAGCCGCTTGGGACGAAGTCAAAAAGTCCTAGTTAAGGTATTGATAAGTCAACGATTTGCCAGATCCAGTTAGTAACACCGCTAGCAGTGACCTTTTTTCTAAGAACATTTTCCCCTTATGGCATCGTATTGTTCCCTCGTCAATTCTCGTTCGGGTTGACCTAGTTTCTTTAAGGAAAACGTGATAACCTTCTAAGAGTCTCCAAGTCAGCCAAGGAATCAGACGCCATCTTGAACTAGACACTCACGCCTGCGCAGTTTGACCGGAATAACAAGAATCTTGTTATCGAAAACGCTGTATCCCAGAGGTCTTCGGTTTCCCGTTCCGCTGGACAAGGGTAACGAAGGCTCTGGGAACGAGATTGGAAGTGGTGGGGGTTACAAGAAAGATCGCGCAGCTCAACAAATAGTGACAAGATGCTTTAAGTTTTTTAGATTTTGTTGTGAAGACGAGGAAGAGTTGACTTTTGACGTGGTGGATTTTAGTTTGTGTTCTCCAAATTTGTTGTTCAAGTTTATCAACTACTTGCAAGACGAATGCAAGCTTGGACATGGTGGGCGTTTAGGCTACATAGATGCCATTTCTGAAATGATCGACTTCAGAAAACTTCATGGCGCGCCGGAGGCAGTTCTTCGAACGTTCTCTGCAACAGAGTTGTACCTCAAGAGAGCGCGAAAGACGGTTGCAAAAATGATGAGATTGCAGTGGATGCAAGATTTTGACATTGAGACACTGGAGGCAAGAGGCCACTGGGCAACAATGGAGGAGTTTTTGGAGGTGGTGAAATTTCATCTGCCGCGTTACGAAAATACCGTGAAGATTTGCAAATCGAGTTCAGCTCAAGTTAACCCTTCAGACTTGACATTTGCCACGAAATTCGTTGCCATTTATCTGTTCATCAAAGTGAAGGGGTCGCGTCCCATGACTTATCAATATTTGACGGTGGACATGATTGCTACAGCTAAGGAAAAGGGTGGATTTATTGATCAGAAAACATTCAAGACTGCTGGAGAGTATGGATTTGACTCTTTGATTCTGACCGATGCAAACATGCAAGTTCTCGATGGCAACATCTCCTACGTCAGACCGCTGCTCAAACCCGAGTGTGATTTCGTTCTCGTCAACAGAAATGGCGGCCAACACGCTAAATTGGGCGAAATTATGAGCAAACTGGTTTTTGATGCTATTGGAAAGTACATTCATCCTACGCGTTATCGCCAAATTGTTGAGACGGAAAGCCTCAATCAGCTCACAGCGAGGAGCAAAGGATTTTGTCGGAAGACCAGAAACACAGTTCCGCTGTTGCCAAAGTTCACTATCAAAAGCGGAGATCGCGCGAAGTTGCTGTGAAGGCTCGCGAGTGTCTACAAAAGCTTCAAGGAAGCAAGGGTTCAGAGGTGGACGAAGATGTACAGGCGAGGTTTGGCGGTTCAACTTCTAGCTCGACACTGTCGGTTGAAACTGTGGAAAAGGCGAGCCTATCTCCCCTCAGGAAGGTTGTAATTCCCACCGAGAACCTGCGAAATCAGAGGAAACTTCATCGGGTGATGAAATTCACGGCAGACGAGGACGATTTTCTCAGGCGAGGAATTAACAGGCACGGACATGGACAATGGACGGCCATTCTGAGAGATTCCGATTTCAAATTTCAAGAGGGAAGAACAGCAGATTCTCTCAAGAAAAGGGCTGGACTCAAAATGCCACTAGTTTAATAACACTACAAACGTGTACAAAGTAGTCAGTCTTAACGTCAAACTCTGTTTATCTTTCAAGTGCATGTACACATAATCATTAAACAATTAGTTGAGTCAATTGCAATCGTAACTTCCACTTTAACTCTTTCTGCGCCTAAACTTGGTACAGTGATATTCGTTTCGTTATTTAGTGTAATTTCTATTTGTGACTGAAGTAATTAAGTAGAGTTTTTCGAGGCCTCTTCTCACTCACTTGACTGTGAGCACGACGCTTTGACCTCTTTCTCGTACTACCTGTAGTGCTGTTGCGCATCAACTCCTCTGAAACCGCCAGGTCGTAAGCGTTTGAACTGGCACGCGACGGCGAGGACGCTGGAGCAGCCCTGGGAAGCGGCGTAATGAACAAGCTTCTTTCGTCGTCACTTTCTGATGCTGTCCCAGCCCGTGTCCCTCCTGTCTCCTGTTGTGAGCCTGTAGGCAAAGGTCCAAGTTCTTCTTTGGTTGGCAAGGCCCCAAAGATACATTTCACCAAATGCTGGCGTCCCCTGTCTAGTAGACCAAGGGAGACGCACGTTCGCCTCCGTTTCTCCAAGGCCTCTTTAGTGCTAAGCGTGCCAAGGTTTTTGTGGTGGTTCTTCAGCTTATCTTCCAATACTTCCCGGTATGCCTCCAACGAATTTCTCGTCGGGGGATGTTGGGTAGAGTGCAAGCGCCTTACACAGTCCTGGAACTCTTTTTCCGTCTCCTTCAGCCACGCACCCTCGAAGGCTTTCCGGGCAGCTTGACGACGCGCGTCTTGTTCGGCTACCGTTCGGGCGCGTGTAAACCTCTCGAGATCTCTCGCGATCGGCGAAGGCGTTGGTTCGTCAGATTCCTCGGGAAGAAGCTCTGCGTTCTGACTAGACACGCCTCTGTCCTTTAACCAGGCTTTACGCTGAACGAAGCGCTCCCGCTCAAACAGGACTTGTCTTTGTTGCTTTGCCTGCTCCGTTTCCAGCATTTGGGTTATCATCCTATGTTGAAGACTCTCTGGCTTCAGCGTTCCAAGCTGGTTTTCCAAGACATCTACGATATTGCCTGATTGGCTGCACAAATCTGACTCACTTTCAATGTCTGGCGCGGCGTCTTGTGGGGTTTCGTCTTCCCTTACAGATTGATTGCTGGTGTCGTCCGCTCCCTGGTCTAAACACAAAGCGCGTAGTTCGTCCTTTTCCTTTTTTTGCAAGATTCCGTCTTCGAGGAAAGATTGCTCTTCGTCTGTTTCAATTGGGTCTTCTTCACCATCATCTCTACGTGTCCTGGCCTTTTCGGTGGCCCAGAGTACGCAGTCCATGGGGTGGTTTCTTAGTCATGTGGCTGCACTCTTTTGTGGGTTTGGCAGGCTACGGAATTCGTACGTGGACAATCGTCTGTCCATGGCAGGCTGGTCGGAAGGACCGAAGTCGAGCTTCCGCTGGGTTGTGATGATCATTGGGCATCTGTTGATAAATGATTTTGCCGCCTGGTATTTGACGTCGTGCGCCGAGTAACCTCCTTGCGTCAACGTTTTCCAGTCGTCGATGTCAAGTGTAGATTCTGTAGCTTCATCTATGAATACCACTTCGGTGAACTTAGAGATCATAGACTTGTTGAATGCTCGTTGTTTAGTCACCGTGGCAACGTTTCCTTGGTGCACAAGGCCCAGGATTGGAAAAAACAGACTTGTTTTACCGCTGTAAGCGTCTCCGACTAAACAAGGCACTTTATCTTTGTGCTTCTTCTTGTTGTAACTAAGCAACTTCAAGAAATCTTCGCAGAAGTTTGAGTGTTCTTCTGGACTTAGGCTGTTTTCGAGGATCTGGTGAAAGTATTTTGGATCTGGTTCTTGCGTCGAGTCAAAGGGAGAAAACGCTCTGGGAGATACTTTTCCAATTTTATCTTCTTGGCTAGCATCGTTCACGAAGGACCTTTCTTTTAGCGACCAACAGACGCCTTGGTTGACTTCGATTAGGTCGTAGTCAGTTACCAGTGGTCTAAACAATTCGCAGTACGGGTCCGCTAATAGCTCCACCACTTTTCTCATTTCTCGAATGAGTCTAGGCTTGAAGAATTCATTGGTGGCAAGAGTATTCATGAACGCGCGGGCCTCACATCTGTACGAAAACGTATACTTTGCCCTGCTTTCCTTTTTTAGACCTTTCCCCTGTAAGTGGCATAACTGAGCTTTTCCATTGCAATGGAAATGTCGTTTACCAGGATTGTCAACTTATCTGAGAACCTCTTCTCGTCGTTTTGCACCATAAGGCTGGGTGGTTGCGCTGC
Source organism: Orbicella franksi (assembly GCF_964199315.1). NCBI lineage: Eukaryota > Metazoa > Cnidaria > Anthozoa > Scleractinia > Merulinidae > Orbicella > Orbicella franksi. The sequence continues at coordinate 23,042,619 of NC_138154.1, forward strand.
GATGTTCGAGGCTGTGAATCCGAACTTGTCAATTTGTAACTTCGCCTCGATAAGGCGTTCTATCGCGCGCTGGCCAAAGATGATTGAAACTTCTTGTTGATGATGGTAACTCGCACTACATTCTCTTTGCCACAATCTTCCAATTCTTGTGTACTGATTAAGTCGATATCATCGCCAATAACTTTCCTGGCTTCTTGTTTGTAGCAATGCCGATACGATGATAGAACGAGGTCCTGCAAATGTCGGTTTTTGTGGTCTTTTAAAACTTTATAAAGCTCTTTCATGGCAGGACATTCCTTTCCTTCTTGGAATTGAACCTAAAAGGCATAAAGTAGAACGTTTTAAAAACTGTGTTGGAAATTTGCAAGATTTTAACTGGCTGTCTGACTCCTCTAGCCCCTCTGGTTATTCCGGGCAGCCAGCACTTTATTTTATTGCCACGTATTTTGTTTTCCTTAAGACTGTAAACTTATTTAAGTGACTTTTGATAAGTGTTGCTTTCGTTTCTCGAAAACGTTATAATGTGTACACTCATAAATAAACAGTCTGCATGCTAAACAAGATGCTTTACCTGATCGACAATAACGTCTACTCTACAATTCAATAACGCCTTGTGCACGGAAATCGTACTTGCGGGAGCACCGTTTGGTGTCGTTAGTGCGACCCAATAGGAAATCGCAGGGCAAAGGGCTTTGTTGACAGAAGCCAAATTTCCATCGAGCCACTGCTGTGAAGTGGAACTAGGTACTTGGCTTGATTCGAATTCTTCGTAACTGTTGTCACTTTCATCTTCGCTTTCCTGGATACTTCCTTTCTTTTTTTCTTGAGTGCAAATTGCTCTGAAGAAGAACGCTACGTTTGATATACCTGAAAGAAAGTAGGATAATGCGCGTCAAGAATTGAACATGTGTTTTTCAATCTCATTCTGTCATTTCAGCCTTTGAACATTTACAAACCTGAAATCGCTCTATCACAAATATCACGTTTCTGGCAAATCGAGTTCCAAGCCTTTGGCAAAGCCTTTTCTTTCACGTTACAAATGCATTTTGCACTTACAACACTGCATCTCCCACTGATTACGGGAGCCAAGTAACAGATTGCAGCACTCTTGATCTTTTCGCTGTTAAGCTCTCGACATGGTTTCTTTGCTCGCAGCATTTCCTCTGTCGATCGCTGGTTGTAAAAAAAACTACAAGTCTCCCGCTTAAATATCATGGATGGAAACTTGTGACTAAATCTGACAGAGCTGGTGCATACCTTACCATATATGTAATATGTAGAACGTTAAGGTGTCTCACTGGTGACCTTGTGACCGCTACTATGCACGAAAAGCTGGCACCGTTGTCATTTGCCATTGAACCCGAGATCAACGTAAACATTTCAGGTGTTACTGAAACCAAGCGGCTTCTTTACCCTGACAATACTTTTTCCTTTTCAACACGCGTAATGTATAATCTTTCAAATGAAATGTGTTAACGAGGAACCGAGAACAGTAGTGTAATTATCCCAAAAGCCCTGGACTTGTTTTGGGGGCCCTTTCTGCACCTCTAGGATGAAAAGAACTTGTTACTTCAACTAGATGAAGGCGTTTCACGCGGCTCATCAATCCTAATTTGCCACTGATGATGAACCAAGGTCAAATGCAAATCACTAACAGCACCACTGTAATCAAGGGAGCCTTTCTACGTCAACAATAGATTTGTCTTTCCACTTTCTTGATTGCGTTCTCTGGAGAGTTTTCAAGTCATTCAGGCTAATTCACGTCGAACATAAAAATTAGCAGATTATCATAAATTCACTACGTAAACAACTGCTCTCAAAAAGTTTAAAACTGTTTGTAGGAGTCTTTAAAGACTGAACTGATTTAACGAAATGAGCACTCAAAACAAGAAATTTCATACTTTCAATTTGTTGTACAAACATCTCTGAGTTATTTGAAGCTATTTCAGTCAGTCAGAGAAATTTATCAGTCCGGAAAATGCGACTTTTCCGACCCCCAAGTAAAGAGGTTTGAAGCCTTGAAACTTGCAGTATGATTTAACAGCGAGGGGAATACATTAAGCCATGAGGACTTCATTGAGATGACGGAAAAGATGGATTTTCCGGATTTCACGGAAATGTGAATATTAAACAACCATTATTATATTACTTCCCTTTATTCCTGTAAGTATCGTAGATAATATTATAATAATAATATTATATAAGATACTTACAGAAATAAAAGGAAGTAATAAAATAATGGTGTTTAATATTTACATCTCCTTGAAATCCGGAAAATCCGTCTTTTCCACCATCTCAAATGAACTCCTCCTGGCTTAATATATTCCCTTGCTGTTAAATCATACTGCAAGTTCTTTGGCCTCAAACTTCTGTATTTGAGGGGTGGAAAAGATGGATTTTCCGGATTTCACGGAAATGTGAATATTACACAACCATTACTATATTACTTCCCTTTATTCCTGTAAGTATCTTATATAATATTATTAATATAATACTCTATAAGATACTTACAGAAATAAAGGGAAGTAATATAATAATGGTTGTTTAATATTCACTTTTCCGTGAAATCCGGAAAATCCGTCTTTTCCGCCATCTCAAATAAACTCCTCCTGGCTTAATATATTTCCCTTGCTGTTAAATCATACTGCAAGTTTCAATGCTTCAAACTTCTTTACTTGAGGGTCAGAAAAGTCGGATTTTAGGGATTATATTACTGCTCCATTTTTTTGTAAGTATCTTTAGAAACTATACGGTAGAAGTTCCGGTTAGGTTTGTTCCGTTTGGTTTGCAAGTATAACCCCAATAACTTGTAGTCGTTTGGCCCTTATCATCAGTTGAAAATTTTGCATCAAAGTTTGGGAGAGAGCACGCCAGTAGGTCGCAAATCTGATCGGTAAATGGTCTGAAGGAGTGATACTTGAGCCAAAGAGGAAAAGGAACAAAAAATTTTGGGAAACGATCCTCCACATTTCCCAAAATTTTTACAGGGTTTATTTTACTGCCTTCGAGAACATCAAAGTGCTCTAGATTTTGAAGCTTGGTTCTATTTTACCTAAACGTTTAATAGATGCTTTTTTAGCTTTAAAGCTGAACTTGTTGGTTTATTTTTCACAAATTTTAAGTTTTTTCGGCTGTTCCGATATTTGTAAAGGAACGTTCCTCTGGGATCGAGTGTTCCTCATTTTTGTGTTCCTATTAACCTTAAGAGGACCAGCTTTTTACAGAGTAGGAACATAGCGTTCACTGTAAGGTAAGACAAGAACATTTTGTTCCGAGTTGTCAACTGCAAGTGGAACAAATTGTTCCCAAATGAGTGATTTAGGACTGTTTTGTTCCGAGTTCCTTTTTGTACATGGAACACATTGTTCCTAACTTGATAAATTGGGTCTGTTTTGTTCCGAGTTCCTATTTGTGCATGGAACACATTGTTCCTAACTTGATAAATTAGGACTGTTTTGTTCCGAGTTCCTACTTGTGCATGGAACACATTGTTCCTAACTTGATAAATTAGGACTGTTTTGTTCCGAGTTCCTATTTGTGCATGAAACACATTGTTCCTAACTTGATAAATTGGGTCTGTTTTGTTCCGAGTTCCTATTTGTGCATGAAACACATTGTTCCTAACTTGATAAATTGGGTCTGTATTGTTCCGAGTTCCTATTTGTGCATGGAACACATTGTTCCTAACTTGATAAATTAGGTCTGTTTTGTTCCGAGTTCCTATTTGTGCGTGGAACACATTGTTCCGAAATTAATAAAGAAAGACTGTGTTATTCCGATTTTGCTATCTGTGAATGGAATATATTGTTCCGAAATTGGTCATTAGGAACAAGTTTTGGACTTTATTGTTCCGATTTATCGATCCGTTAACTATGCATTGTGTCACTGAATAGGCGTGTACAGACCTGCCTGGGCAAGTTTGGGTTGTATCTCACTGTCATGAATTTTACACAATAGTAATGAGTGTGGGCAAGCAAGGGCCTGTTTTGGCAAGTTGAAACGTCCTTTTGTTTCGGCTAAGATTTAAAGGCGATTGTGCTAGCCACATGTTGTTTAAAGGGAAAAAATGAGCAAGAAGTGCAAAGTCAATTGGTCAGATGTCCAAGGAGCATCACCCAAACCAAAGCGGCTTCACTTGGAAAAGGATGAAGCAGACAGCTTTTACCATTGCCCGATACAAGAGTGTGAACATGATGGATTTCAAAGTCAGAGAGGCTGTAGAAAACACGTTAGCACTAAACACAGTTGGTTCTTTTCTTTTGACGAAAGGCCCGATTCTAAACAAGTAACAAAGTCGCTGACGATTGGAAGAAATGAAGATGAGACAAGCGAGACCACAAAGCACAACGTGAAGTTACTTTCTTCATTTCCATTATCATGTAACATTGGCGAAGTATTCACGAAATGGTTGACAGGAAGTGCTGGCGGTTGTAAGAAAGATCGTGCCGCTCAACAGATAGTGACAAGGTGCTTCAAGTTTCTTAGATTTTGCTGTGAAGATGAAGAGGAGTTAACATTTGAAGTGGTCGACTTTAGTTTGTGTTCTCCAAATCTGTTGTTTAAATTTATCGACTACTTACAAGATGAATGTAAGCTCGGTCATGGTGGACGTTTGGGCTACATAGATGCTATTTCTGAATTGATCGACTTCAGAAAACTTCATGGCGCATCAGAAGCAGTTCTAAGAAAGTTCTCTACGACAGAGTTGTACCTCAAGAGAGCCCGAAAAACAGTTGCAAAGATGATGAGATTGCAGTGGACACAAGATTTAGACATCGAGACTCTGGAAGCAAGAGGGCACTGGGCAACAATGGAGGAGTTATTGGAGGTGGTGAAATTTCATCTGCCGCGTTACGAAAATACCGTGAAAATGTGCAAAACCAGTCCAGCCCAAGTGAACCCCTCAGACCTAACATTTGCCACAAAATTTGTAGCCATGTATCTGTTCATCAAGGTGAAGGGATCGCGGCCCATGACGTACCAATATTTGACGGTGGACATGATTGCCACAGCTAAGGAAAACGGTGGATTTATCGATCAGAAAACGTTCAAGACGGCTGGAAAATATGGCTTCGATTCTTTGATTCTGACCGACGCAAACATGCACGTTCTTAACGGCTACATCTCGAACGTTAGACCGTTGCTTAAGCCCCAGTGTGATTTCGTTCTCGTCACCAGAAATGGAGGTCAGCATGGCAAACTGGGCGAAACTATGAGCAAACTGGTTTTTGATGCAATTGGAAAATACATTCATCCCACACGTTATCGCCAAATCGTCGAAACGCAAAGTCTCAATCAGCTCACTAGCGAAGAGCAAAGGTTTTTGTCTGAGGACCAGAAACACAGTTCTGCGGTTGCTAAAGTTCACTATCAAAAGCAACGATCGCGAGAAGTTGCCCTGAAGGGTCACGAGTGTCTTCAAAAACTTCAAGGTACCAAGGGTTCCGAGGTAGACGATGACGTACACGCAAGACTTGGCGGTTCAACGTCCAGCTCCGGGCCTTCAGTTGAGACAGCTCAGAATAAAAACAGCTCGACCCCCATAAAGGATACCCTGCCTAAGAGAAACTTGCACCTTCAGAGGAAAACTCGTCATGTTTTAAAATTCTCGAAAGAAGAGGATGATTTTCTGAAGGAAGGGATAACTAAGCACGGGTTTGGACAGTGGACAGCTATTTTGAGAGATTCCGATTTCGCATTTCAAGACGGAAGAACGGCGGACTCTCTAAAGAAAAGGGCCGGAATGAAAATGTCGCTAGTTTGATAAAGAGACTGGAAAAGTGTGGACACTGACTTTCAATGCAAAGCTGATGGGTGTAAGCAGAGTTTGTTGTACACAAAACAGACAAAAATCAATTGCTTTATTGTAAATGCATCTTCCTGTCTCCAGATGACAGCAAACTCAACAATGTTATATTCTTTTGGAACTGGCCTATCGCCACTGTCAATATCACTGTAGCATAACGACTGTCTAGTTCACAGTGCTTTCAAGAACTATAATCTCTTAATGTAACTAATAGCCATAATATTTTTCCTTTAATTCACATCGTGTGCAAAATAGTCAAACGTAGCATAAGCGCAACGTGGTATTCCTTAACAATGCACACACTAATACATGTGCAAATATGAACATAGAAAGAATAAGTCGCACGCAAGCTGTCTTATTACAAGCCCATGAAACTACCAATCTACGGTTGCGTACTAGTCTGCATAAAACGAGTCAGGGTCATTTGCTTCTTGGATGGATGCGCCTGGCTTTGAAAGTGCGGCCTCTTCACTGACGTAGCTGCTACAGGGTTGTGAGCTCGAGCAATGCCTGGGGACGGTGGACAGATAGCTTCCACGTCGTCATTCGGAATGTACATTGGTGTCTTTGGTGCCGCCGACCAACATTCTTCGTCGTCTTCGTCTGAGCTCCTGCTTCTGGCAGGCAGATTTGCTGGACGCTGGCTGGGTGGGAAGACTCTCACTGGCAGCGGAGAGAACAGGTCTCGTATGAAATTCACGCAAGAACGGTCTACCAGCTCGTTGCTAAGGCAGAGCCTCTTGCGTTCTGCCAGGGCAGCCGGTAGTTTCAGCGTTCCATGACGCTCGTGATAACAGCGCAGTTTTTCGCAATTGATTTCCAGGAGACTTTGCATCACTCTTCGTTCTTCTTCGTCTCTTGGATCTTCCATTCTTTCGCTTTGCTCAGCCATTTCCTTCTCCATAGCTAAAAGCCACGGCTTCCCAAATGCTGTTCTGATCCTTTCCTGTTCCTGATCTTCTTGAAAGGCAGCGAGGTCCCTTCGAATCGGTGTGGGCAGCGGCTCGTTATGGTCGTGCGGGAGCAACGACACGTGCTCCACCGACACTCCCCTCGTTTGTAAGAAGTGTTGCCTCTTCTTATAGCACCTTTCTTCAACCCTTTTCAGCCTTTCCTTTGCAGCGAGACGACTTTCTAACATGTGGCTCAGTTGGCGGTGACGTAGAGAGCCAGGTGAGCATTGTGCCAGCCTAGCTTTCAAGGTCGTCAGGGTCTCGTCTTCATCGGAATCGCCGACATCTTCAATGGCGTCCTCTTCAGAGCTTTCTTCTCGGGATTGCGGTTCTGTCAGAAGGCCGCAACTCTGTTCTCGTCTACAATCGCCCTGGGCGGTTTCGTCGACTTCTTCGTCTATTAAAGAAACGCTCAAAATGTTGCGCAACTCCTCCTCAGGCATACCACTTTCGTGCACAGTGGGCATTGTACTGGCCTGACTGCTCGGGCTGTCTCCTACGATATTGTGCGCCCACACAATGCAATCCATAGCATGTTTCCTCAGCCACTTGTTTGTTTCAGGTTCGACACGAGGAAGACTCTTGAAGTGGTACTTGCGCAGGCGTTTGTCCATAGCTTGATTGTGAGCTGCACCAAAATCCATTTCCACCTGGCAAGTTATGTACATGGTCGCAGTGCAATGGAAACCTTGAGCCTTTTTCCACTTCGCGTCGTGCGACGTGAAGCCCCCTTGACATATGATTTTCCAGTCATCTATGTCGAGCAGGGTGGCATATGCCTCGTCTAGGAAGATAACCTCTGTCAGGTTGTCGATCATAGCCTTGTTGAAACTCTTTTGCTTCGTGACGCGAGCAATTCGGCTTAGGGGAATGATCTGAAAAACAGGTGAGAAGAGGCTGGTCTTTCCGCTGTCAGCTGAGCCAATAGCACACAGCACAGGCTGTTTGTGTTCTTTGGGACGGAACAACGCCAGGAAATCTGCACAAAACTGCCGAATTTCATCTTCTGTTAGGCTGTTCCTTAGGATTGCCTCAAAATATCTTGGCTCCGGGTCCTTGAGTCGGTCGTAGTCCACAAACGCGCGTGGAGTTGTGAGACCCTTCTGTTGAAAAGAGCCAAAACAAAAGCACATCAGACAGTGCTACAGATCGTAAAAGATTGGGTTTGAAAATTTGATTGTATCTTCTTATTTAAATGTTAAAACAGTCCAGTGTATTCTTCTCACCTGAGATTCTGAGATAATCCCTTGGACGAACGACCCAGAGGAAAAGCTCCAAAACCACCCGTCTTGTACTTCGATCAGGTCTCTGTCAATCTTAATTTGGCGTATGAAAGAGCTTTCTGGCTCGCTTAGTATGGGCAGAACACGTTGAATATGCTGGACCAGACGGTCTTTGAACGCTTCGTTTCCCATTAGGCTGTGGAGGAACGTTTTCATGGTACACAGATATTGGAACGTGAACTGCGATTTGGCCGCCAGTTTGTACACCACGCCGCGATACACAGCATACTGCAGCTTTTTCATCACAATTTGTATATCGTTGCACAGGACTGTTACTGGACAGGATAGGGGTTTGTGCAGCGGATCTGGTAGTGCTGTCTGCGATGTACTTTGCAGGTTGTTATCAAATCCAAAGGTGTCTAACACGAGACCAGCTCGGCGTAATTCCGAAACGGATGCTGCCATCATCGTTTGAAAACTCTCAAGAACGACACGAAGGCGAACGACATTTTCCGTCGGCGCTGACTCTTGGGATTCTTCGTGGAAGTCACCATGAAGCTCCTCTTGCAGAGCCCTGCCAATCAAAACAAAAGGTTTTGCTTACGTAAGGCAATGCAATATCTCCCTGGTATTACTTTGTGAAAGTGAACTGCTGAAATCAAACTCGCGATGTTTTGAAAATGAGAAGATACAAATTGATCAATTATCGATAATCGAATAACAGTCTCTTTTCACCGGGCAATGAAGCATGATTACTTTGATTTTTCAATGATGAATAGCATTTTTTACCTTTCTGACTATTTATGTTTGTTTATTATATATTTACTTTCATTAGCGTGCAATTTAACAGAAATTCAAAGAATATAAATTGGTCAAATTAATCCACTCACCCGAGGCAATGCTGGTACGATGACTCCACTAGTTGCATTAAGCAGAGGTTTTTGTGGTCCTTAAACACTTGACACAGCTGATTCAGGTTATGACAGCAGTTTTTCTTTCGTGACGCCCTTGATGCATAATATTCCAAACCGCAACTTGCGACAGCTCTTTGGATTCTAAGTGCATTAATGACCGAGCCATTGTTTGTTTGGCAAGCCACCCAGTAAGATATGGCTGGGAATGTTTGCTTTCCCGGCGATGAAAGCTGGGACGCATTGACGGGCGATTCGTCATTCGATTCGTCACTCTCTCTGGTCTCCTGCAATTGTGGCCTTTTTCGCTTCTTGCTGTCCAATGTTGACGTACTTATCGCCGAAAAAAAGAAGCAAATTTCCGCCAATTTTGACAAGGTTAAATCGCATTCGTCGCGTTTCTCGCATATCCAGTTCCATGCTCTTTCTATTTCGGCGTCGCTAACCCGCCAAACGCACTTAAAAGCAACAACCGAACACAGCTTTTCAACCCTCGCAACTATCTCGCACTCCGCCTTATCTCTTATTGCCTTGCTATTTAACTGAGAGCAAGGTTTGCTCATCTTGCCACATGAACATGAGCATGAACTGAGCCGTTTGAAGTTCTGACTACCCTTAAATACTGTTCCGTCACAAACATGAACAAATTTTCATTCTCAAACCCGCCGGAGAGAATAGCAGAGCAAATCACAGGTGAAAGATTGAGAACTCCATTTGATCACCACCAATAGCTTTGCAATATTCTTTTTCTCTAAATTCTTTCGTTGAGCTCAAAAACAAATAATGGCTTTCACCTAAACACTCCACAATACAAATCTCCAAAACAAGTTAATGCTTTAATACATTTGATGAAGAAAAGATTACATAAGCGTTATGTAACCTATCAATAACTTTGATATTTCTGACAAATTTCTTGTGGTTAGTTCCTTTTGAAAATAATAACGGAAAAAAGCTGATAAAGTTAAACAAATGTATTCATGCGTATGTGATGTGATGAACAATAATAAGTTGATGAGGTGAATCTTACTCTGTTGTTGGCGTGTATACTGGGTATGGCGTATACTACGGATATGGCCAGAGTTGATTAACAAATTTACTCAAACCCGCTATATACGCTTAAACCGGTATATACGCCAACAACAGAGATAGATCATTGCAACAACTCATTAGCATGCAGTAGGCACATTTCACTCTGTACATGGCGTGTTTACCGGGTTTAGCGTATAAAGCGTATATGAGATGAATTAATTAACATCAACTACTACTACTACTACTACTACTACTACTACTACTACTACTACTGCTACTACTACTACTACTACTAATAATAATAATTAATTTTATTTATTATTATTATTATTATTATTATTAGTAGTAGTAGTAGTAGTAGTAGTTGATGTTAATTAATTCATCTCATATACGCTTTATACGCTAAACCCGGTAAACACGCCATGTACAGAGTGAAATGTGCCTACTGCATGCTAATGAGTTGTTGCAATGATCTTTCTCTGTTGTTGGCGTATATACCGGTTTAAGCGTATATAGCGGGTTTGAGTAAATTTGTTAATCAACTCTGGCCATATCCGTAGTATACGCCATACCCAGTATACACGCCAACAACAGAGTAAGATTCACTTCATCAACTTACCTTTCATTTTTACTGTAAGTATTTTGATACTTACAGATCAAAACGTGATAGGGAACAGAAATTTTGGGAAACGATCCTTGCTTGCTTGCTTCCTTGCTTCCTTGCTTCCTTGCTTCCTTGCTTCCTTGCTTCCTTGCTTCCTTGCTTCCTTGCTTCCTTGCTTCCTTGCTTCCTTGCTTCCTTGCTTCCTTGCTTCCTTGCTTCCTTGCTTCCTTGCTTCCTTGCTTCCTTGCTTCCTTGCTTCCTTGCTTCCTTGCTTCCTTGCTTCCTTGCTTCCTTGCTTCCTTGCTTCCTTGCTTCCTTGCTTCCTTGCTTCCTTGCTTCCTTGCTTCCTTGCTTCCTTGCTTCCTTGCTTCCTTGCTTCCTTGCTTCCTTGCTTCCTTGCTTCCTTGCTTCCTTGCTTCCTTGCTTCCTTGCTTCCTTGCTTCCTTGCTTCCTTGCTTCCTTGCTTCCTTGCTTCCTTGCTTCCTTGCTTCCTTGCTTCCTTGCTTCCTTGCTTCCTTGCTTCCTTGCTTCCTTGCTTCCTTGCTTCCTTGCTTCCTTGCTTCCTTGCTTCCTTGCTTCCTTGCTTCCTTGCTTCCTTGCTTCCTTGCTTCCTTGCTTCCTTGCTTCCTTGCTTCCTTGCTTCCTTGCTTCCTTGCTTCCTTGCTTCCTTGCTTCCTTGTTTCCTTGCTTCCTTGCTTGCTTGCTTGCTTGCTTGCTTGCTTCCTTGCTTGCTTGCTTGCTTGCTTGCTTGCTTCCTTGCTTCCTTGCTTCCTTGCTTCTTTGCTTCCTTCCTTGCTTGCTTCCTTCCTTGCTTGCTTGCTTGCTTGCTTGCTTGCTTGCTTCCTTTCTTCCTTCCTTCCTTCCTTCGTCCGTCCGTCCATTCGTTTGTTCATTTGTTCGTTCGTTCGTTCATTCATTCATTTATTCATTCATTTATATTGACAAAGCTCAATGATTGCATAATACCATTACAGCTGGACTTTTTCACCAGATGACTCACTCGCCTTTTGACAGGTAGCCCATAAATATAACACAGACCCTCATTAACCTGTCACCTATCTCCATATTAATTTTATGATCGTTGACAGCATAATGGAGTTTTTCCCTTTTATTTAATATTTTCTTTTTTCTTTTTTAACTCAGAGACCAACCTGTACTTCATAGTAATAACTTCTTTAACAAAGGATCAGCTTATGAGCCATTAGCTTTTAGTTTCGTTATGCCAATGAATCCCGAATTAGTCTAAGCAGCTGCAAGTATGCGTGATGTTGACCTGTTTGTTGCTTTCAGTTGATGGAAGAGTGCTAGATATATTTAATTTGCATTTGGCAGCAATTTTACCTGATGACTTAAAAAGTTATAATTGGCAAAACTTTGAGTAACTTTGAAGAAAAAAAAAAAAACACGGCCATTTTAGCCGCCTCCTCTTTTTCTAAAAATCCATTTCTATAGTAATCACTCGATGTTCAGTTGCATTGACCTAATATCGAGCAGCTGCCTCAGTCCGTTCTGGGAGGAGGAGGAGGAGAAGAAGAAGGAAAAACTGTTTTCTCCCTAACACTTAATTTCAGATGTTATCAGGCTGAATTAAAAATGAACTACAGATCGTATATTACGGAATGTAGTTAGACGCTACAGATAACGAACGCCACAGTTCGAATCCACAGGTTTAATCATTGCACGCATAAGCGCGCGAGAGTGAGTGAGTGAGAGAGTGAGTGAGTGAGTGTGTGATTCAGCTGAAAAATAAACAAGGCAAAATACCTAAAAACAAAAATATAACTACACTAAATTGATAGCGGAGTAAAATGAACTTACGGCAAACTGTGACGAGTCCAACAGGATTAAACTTTTCAGGATAATAATTCAGAAGCTCACAACAAGTGAAATGCTAGGTAAACTGCGGTAGAAAGCGGAGAAACTTAACTGCCAGTCGCTAACAATGCAAGCACTGGCGAAAACTGAATAACACACTATGCATAATGATGCTAAGTAAAGTACTAATGGGTAGATTAAGTTACCCCCAAAGGCAACGCGGAAATGCGAAATAAAAACAAAGAAAATTCTAGTTGCTACACGGAATATTTAGTATACGATTTCAAGGCCCATAATGCTTTAATTAGTACTCCGAAGACTGTAAACTGTATAGAGCGCTATTAATGTTGGACTCTCACGGTTTGAGAACGAGGAATATTCATCAAAGTTTGCGCGTTTGGGCATTCACCTTTAGAACGAGGAATAAACATCATAATTAGCGCTTTTCAACTCTCCAGCTTTAGGGACTCCGACGAATATACACTGTATTTAGCGCTTTACGGCTAAACTTCGTCACGCTTTGAGAACAAAAATATTCATAGTGTTTAGCGCTTTGGGGCATTCACGTTTTTAGAACGCGGAACATACATTCTTATTGTAAAACAATCTGGAATATTCTGGGAATTTCCAGAATTTTTCTAGAAATATTACAGAAATATTTTCGAGAAATTTTTAGAATTTACCAGTTTTCTTTTCTGGAAAATTCTAGAAAATTCTACAATGTTAATGAAGCATGCTAATTTGGGTAGGAAATTCCAGCTTTACTCCAGGAATCATAATTTGAGATCAAATCAGGTTTTTCCAGCTTTTTCCAGCTTTTTCGCAGGGCCCCTTTTGATACCAGCCAAGTGCTGATTGGGCCACCCTGCCTAAATAAAGTTGACCTTGACCTTGACCTTCGAATTCGTTACCATTGCTGCTTTCTAGATTTTTGTAGAAAATTCTTGCATACTCTTTAATGAAAGCAAGCTAAGATACGCCGAAGTGGAATGTTAAAATGATATATTAATTAGCAATGAAACTGAGAGATAAAGGAAATCAGGATCTGCTTAACAAAGCGGTTTCGAATCTTCCTCTTGTTATTAAATATTCCAAAAGGGATTCCATCAAATGCATCAAATGCGGATGACTCATTGACGACCTTGTTCCCGTGATCCCCCGGGAATGCATGTTTCATGCATATGTTCCCTTATACCCTATGTTCCTGTGAACGCGGATTAACATTGACCATGTTCCCTTATTCTCTAAAACCAGTGGGAGACCTATTAAATGGCGTCGCACACAAGATGCTAACCAACTGTGAACGGTTAGTTATTACTTCAAATCTATCCAACGCTTGAAATATATGTTAGATAACAAAATATCGCGGTAGCAATTTTACTTTTTTTGAAACAGTGAACAAGTAACAAGTCCACATTAGTTGCTATTAATAAATTAAACTAGCAAAAAATCTACCAGATATTTATTTCTCCAAGAGTTACAATTGCATTATATCAGCTGGGTTAATCATGGCATGAGTTGTTGGAACATTATATAAAGACAGTGCACTTGAAAAGTGGATTAGTGCGATATTTGTTCGGCTATCGCCTAACGTATTAACCTCGCTATTATTGGAGTGACCGCGGGACTTGCAATGAAATAGTTGTGAAACAGCTTTTCTATAATCTGGCATTCTTAAACAATAAATCAAAAAATTAATAAACGAATTACTGAACTGAAGGAGTTTAAGAACAAAAACGACCACAATGTGAATTACTCTACACGGCACACACATATTTGCTACAACTACTAGAACCTGGAATGGTAGCCAAGTCAACACAAATGTTCCTGTTATCAAAAACAATGTCTTAGACAGCCTCGTCTCTCTCCTCGCCCTTACTCCGTTATGTATGCGGGAAGTCTGCTTACGCCAGATGACGCAGTAAGAAGTGCACGTTATTAGCAAAGGAGTCGACAAACTGATAATAGTAACTGATAAAAACTGGTGATGTGTCACGATTGAATAGTGCTGAAACACTCGAACTGAAGTCACCGCGAGGGAGAGGATCCATGGCGTTGCTATGGCAATGGCGTAGCTATGTGAGGATAACTGCCGATGACGAAGTGGCCGACTGATGGCAAAGAGTCTTTCAAGAGAAATAACAGTCAGTGTGAAAATGGAGGAGAGACCTGTAAACATATCGACGCCATCAAGAGCGACTAGTGGCACAAATTTGCCTTCAGAGATGACTGTAATCATATAAATCGGTATTGCAAATAATCCAACCAGGAGATCAGCTATTGCCAAATCGATTAGCAGGTAAAGAGAACGTTTGCGAAACCTTCGCTTGACAAGAACTGCAATTGACAAGGAGTTACTAATAATGATTACAAATGCTGTCACTCCGAAACAAACACTCCAGAACCAGTTCCAGCTGTTGAAGTTCATGGTGAGAACACAACACAAGTAGAGAGAGCTGCAAAAAAAAAGTAAATAAATAAATAAATAAAAAAAATAAAAAGATAAATAGAAAAGAATACGATACAACGCAGGATTATTATTATTTTTTTGAAAAAAGGTGTACTTTATTAAAAAAAAATAATAATAATGCGTTGTATCGGTCTCCAACGTATACCAGAAGGATCACTGTCTGCGATTGCTTGCCTAAACATCATAATTACAGTCATAAAGTGAACATGGCGACGCCAGGGTGGTTCAAACTGAACACCAAACACTTCATATTGAATGAATGAATGAATGAATGAATGAATGAATGAATGAATTAATTAATGAAAGACTTTATTTGTTAAAGGGTATCTACAATTGTAGCTTTAGAAAAACCAAGTGGGGACACTATTTACACATTCAAAAGATCATGTTTGAATCACTTTCGGAGATATCAACTTAAAACGCCGGGACCACTGAGTTAATGAGAAACATCAGGTGTATTAGCTTTGGAACTTAGACTGCTTTTCAAACAATCTCCTCTTTACTGTTATTTTATAAACAAACAAACCCATCAATGTCTAGCGTCCAGTCTGTGAAGTGTTTTTTAAACACTAATATATATATATTTTCAATAATTACTCAAGCCCCTTCTACTTGAAACTGAATATAACGCCCAATCTCTTACAAAAGATTCTTGAATGCAAAACCATTTAAAGTACTTTCTTCCCATAAGATATAGTTGAATTCTTGTTTAACCGTATTAAAAATTTCATTTCAATGGGGAGATGTTTAAAAACTAGTTTGAACAATAAAATGAAAATTAAGTAAGAAGGCGAATATCTCTTAGTGCCTGAAGGCGTGGTGTGAGTTTGAATATAATGCTAATAGCATCAAGCAAATCCACCTTTTCTACATGTGAATTAGTTAAAAGAGTTATTTTATTCAAAAGACCAACAAAATGGATAAATGCGAGTGTCTGTACATGTTATTCGTTATCTTAATATATCTTCTTCTTTTCTTTTCTAAATGGCTAAACCTCACGCGCGACATATGTCGTGCTTTGACTGCCAAGCACCTTACGAAATAAAAAAACATTATATATAAAAATTTCTGTGAAATTTTCGATGTACAATTTCTTGTTGCTTTTACAACCTTGTTTATTTGTGTAAGGATCATGACGTTTCGAAAGTGTTTCTGTTCGTAGAATAAAACTGTTTCAAAATTATATTAATATGCCTCAGAGTTTACAGACTAGGCTTTTGTCGATTGCGCTCGCAAAATTGGCAGATTATACTCCTAGCACTGCTCAAATTGTTTTTGGAAATTATGCCCGGATTATGCTCGTTTCTCTAAATTATGCTCCTCGCATCAGAATTATGCTACTTGGTTTTTAAGCAAAATAAAGACAGAACTGGGCGAATGAAGACAAAACAAGGAATAACGCCGTTAGCATCCGTCGTTTTCTACATTTCTAAGCATTCTGGCTTGCTTGTCTATTAATTTCCGTTTAATAATAGTGAAATCCAAGATGGCGGATCCAAGATGGTCGGTCAAATGGCGTCATATGACGTCATAATAAACAAACATGATATTTCCTTGTAGAGCAAGCTCAGGGCTAAATTATGCGAAGAATTATGCTAACACAGTCGACAAGTCACCTGTCAGAAGAAAGCCATTTTCATTCATTATAAACGGTGTCTTGCGTACTCTCCTTATTCTAACCTTTCGAAACCTCGATTTTCGTTTAGTTCAATATATCACATGCCCCACTAGGGTATTCTCTTAAACAGAAACTAGAAGCGACAGAACAAGATGGCATATCCTAGGGTGATGTAAAATTAAATCCCGGCATTAGTGGCCGGCATGTTTTAACCAGCCTTATGGGTTACTTAAAAGCGAATCTAGGGGAAAAAAGTGTCCTTCGCTTTAGTCTTACTTTTGCCTTTGTGGTTCTTCCTTGATGTTCTTAAACGTCCGTACGTCTCTTCAAATTGCAGACACTTTTATTGCATCTGTTGTTAATAACCAGCAGCTTGTATTGTTTGGAGAAAACATATGCTTGTATATATGTTTTCTTCCAACGTCACTAATATAATGCGGTAATCTCGTCTCAAAATCGCATTTAGTTTTATATCGCGATTTAACCATAATTTGAGAAAACTAAACGAAAAAGACCGACACTAATTTTGATTCGGTTAAAACATAAATTCCTAGTACGTGCAAAGAATTGTTATGGGTATTGGCACGCCATGTTGTTTCCTATTTGTCGACGAATTGAGACAAATTTAACTTCATCAAAAACTGACTTTTCAAAAAGCGGTTTCGCCATCCCGCGTGAGCTATCTAGCGCGTTACCTACCTTCCATCGTCGACTTAAAGCTCCTTTTTAAATTTCAAGTGTACGTGGGAAACCCGTTTAAGCACCGCGATGTCAATTTGAAGTTTTGAACGAATTTGCACGCGCGGCAAAAAGGAGACGGTGATACTGCGTTATAATGCAAGTCGTCTCTCTATCGTAACGGGAAAACTATGAGATGAACGCGATACTTACGAATTCATTTTGCAAATTATAAAGCGCAATGATAACAAATTAAACATTGGGCCATTTGAAACACTTTGGAATCTTTTCCTCAGCTAAGGAGAGCCTAAAAATGTTTGTGGTACCAAATGAAAGGGTTATGAAAAACAGTCTATTATGCTTCGGCTCATGTTATCGATAAGTTAATGTACACTTCGTCATCGCAGTTTGAATTGACAACGCTCGACACTTCTATAAAACCATTCCATCTTCACTTTTTTGCCGGATGACTAAATAGCCTTTCAAAAACATGGGGCGACATTCACTGATCATGCACTGAAAGTGCAAGGAAGAAAGTAGTTCTATTTTATTTTATTACTTTATTTCATTTTTTGCCTCAGCAGGTGCAAAAATGTGTGATGTTTTCCTGATTATTGCTTTCAGGCGATGGACGAGTGCCCCTATTCCAATGCATGGAAGCCTCGATATTTATTTGGTTAACTATATAACGCTTATACCTTACTAGGGCATTTTCATAAACAGAAAATAGAATCAACAGAACACGATATAATATCCTAGGGGAATGTAAAATTAAATCCAGGCATTGTTGGCCGGTATGTTGTAACCAAACTTTGGTGATAGTTTAAGGTAGATCTATTTAAAAACAAATGCCTTTTTTGGTGAAATTTCGTCTTACCGTTACCTTTCTACCTTCTCCTTGATGTTCTTAAACGTCCGTTTTGTCCAAAGACAGTCAATCTTCAGGCACTCTTGTGGCATCTGGAGTCAATAAGCAGCTTGCAGTTCATATATTTAAGAAGTTTCCCACGAGCGCGCGTTGGATATATAAACAATAGCCACCATTTGGCGCGAAAATAGAGTCGAATATTTTTCCAAGGACATGATCTGTTCCGAGGAGCGGACAGTTTTCGAGAGCGAGGCTTCAGGAAAACTATGAACCTCGAGGAATCGCTGGTTTTCAGTGTCACGCAATTCAAAATAGACCAAAATAAAAATCAAAACCGGTCGATAGATAAAGTCCAGAATCTGGGAAATGAAAGAAGGTAAATATGCAAAGACTCGCCAAAATTCTGGTCACAGCAATTTTTCTTATGCGAGATATGCGGAGAAATTTTTTACCCAAATTTATAGAGATTTGTATGGATACGCCATGCTGGTGCCCATCCGTATGGGCACCAACATGGCGGCCGGAAACCAACAGAAACACCTGTTACTGAGTTTTGCTACAAAAGCGCGAATTTATCCCTCGAGGAGCTCTAAAACATTAAAATAATACTTTTTCTAAGACATGAACTGTTCAGATAGCCAAGTTTCCCGAAATAAGTCACTTTTTTTAACCATCATGACAGCTCTCAGGGCCGTCATGTAAATGCCGCGTCACGCAAAAGCGTAGAAATTCAAGTGTAGTTTATCACCAAGCCAAGAACCCATTCGGAGCGAAAATTTGTATGAATAATAGTTTTCAGCTGCTCTTATACATCATTTAAGTAAAATTTCAGGAAGATCAATAGTTTGGTAGTTCGAATTTTGGTGACGTCATGTGAAAACCAGCTATAGGTAAGGTTTAAAGAAGGACAAACATCAAAGAATATTTTCTCGCCAGAAAGAGGCTCTTGTGTTTATTATATTGTAAATATTTTTCGTAACACGCGTAACTTTGAATATCGCGAATATCACTCGGATATTACCCAGTTTTAGCCGCGGCATATTCAGTCACGTGACGAGTTTAGACCAATCGCGCGCGAGCGACATGATGGAATATAAGAAATGCTATATAGCCAAAAGAAACCAAGCAGAAGGTGATGTTGCTATGATTTCTAAGAAAATAATCCACTTTTTTTTTCGGGGGGGGGGGAGGGAGGGGGTGGGTTGAAACACTCCTAGTCGCTTCATTCTACTGAAACCAGAGGTAAGCGCCGGCTAGATGGGCCACGTGGCTCGTATGCAGACTTAACCTTTCTAGTAAACCCCTGATAACTCAGAGCACTAGTCAGAACAGAATAAAATATTTCTACTTTCATCAGCTGAAATATCAATAACACGAATGTCCTTCTTCATACAAGAAATCTTTTCCTAACCTAACAGGAAAAATGCATCTTATTTATTTCGCTTGTGAAACGAGGTATTTCAAATAAGATTTATTAAGGCAGTTTATCATGCTTTGACTCATGTTATTTATAAGTTAATGTGATCCTCGTCGTTGAATTTTCAGTTTGAAGTTGACATGTTAACCCTTCGCACGTATGCTGTGCCTAACCTTTTTAATAAATACTTTTCATTCATTCATTCATTCATTCATTCATTCATTCATTCTTTCGTTCGTTCGTTCGTTCGTTCGTTCGTTCGTTCGTTCGTTCGTCCGTCCATTCGTTTGTTCGTTCGTTCGTTCGTTCATTCATTCGTTCATTTTGACAAAGCTCGATGATTGTATAATAGCATTACAGCTGGACTTATTTACCAGATGACTTACTCGCCTTTTGACAGGTAGTCCACAAATATAACATAAAACCTCCTTAAACTGTCACCTATCTCCATATTAATTTTATGATCGCTGACAGCATAAGAGGGTTTTTTCCCTTTTTATTTATTTATTTATTTTCTTTTTTTAACGCAGAGATCAATCTGTACTTCATAGTATAATTTCTTTATCAAAGGATCAGCGTAATATCCACTAGCTTTTTGTTTCGTTATGCCAATATGCCAGTATGCGTGATGTTGACCTGTTTGTTGCTTTCAGTTGATGGAAGAGTGCTAGATATATACAATTTGCATTTTTTAGTTTTCGATGTTCTCAGGTTGAATTAAAAATGAACTACACATCATACATTACGGAATGTAGGTAGACGCTACAGAAAACGAACACCACAGTTCGAATGCACAGCTTTAATCATTGTGCGCGTAAGCGCGCGAGAGTGAGCGAGTAAGTGAGTCAGTGAGTCAGTGAGTCAGTGAGTCAGTGAGTCAGTGAGTCAGTGAGTCAGTGAGTCAGTGAGTCAGTGAGTCAGTGAGTCAGTGAGTCAGTGAGTGAATGAGTCAGTGAGTGTCTGATTCAGCTGAAAAGTAAACAAGACAAAATACCTAAATACAAAAATATAACTACACAAGATTGAACTTACAAACTGTGACGAGTCGAATAGGATTAAACTCTTCAGAATAATAATTCAGAAGCTCACAATGAGTGAAACGCTAGGCAAACCGCGGTAGAAACTGGAGAAACTTAATTACCAGCTGTTAACAAGCACTGGCGAAAACTGAATAACACATGAATACATTACGTTATCCCCAAAGGCAACGCAGAAATGCGAATAAATTTATTTTGCCAATTTTAAAGCGCAAAGATAACAATTAAATAAAATGTTGAGCCGTTTGAAACACTTTAAACTCTTTTCCTAACCTAAGAAAAACAAGAACAATGCATCTTATCTATTTAGGCTGGCTTGTAATGCGAAGTGTTTCAAGTGAAGGTTCACAAAACCATTTTATTATGATAAGTTAATGTACTCCTCGTCATTGAAAAATTTCAGTTTGAAGTTGACATGTTAGCCTTTTTGACAACTCGTGATGGTTGTATAAAACCATTACAACCACACTTATTTACCAGATGACTTTGTTGCCTTTTAACAGGTAGTCCATAAATATACTGAACACCGTGAAACCGCAATTAACTGTCAGCTGTCTTCGGAATAATTTATCATCGCTGACAGTGTAAAGGATAGGTATTTTCTACTTTTATCAGTTTTTTTTATTTATTTATTTATTTATTTATTTATTTATTTTTTGCAATGTAGAGACCAGCCTGTAGTTCATAGTATATAGGTTAAAACCTCTTTAACATAAGGATCAGTCTAATATCCACTAGCTTTTAGTTTCGTGATGTCAATGAATCGTGAATTAGCCTCAGCAGCTGCAAGCATGCGTGATGTTGACCTGTTTATGGCTTTCAGTTGATGGAAGAGGGCTAGATATATTTAACCTGCATTTGGCAGCAATTTTAACTAGTGACTTAAAGAGTTATAATCAGCGACACTTCGAAAAACTTTGTAGGAAATTTACACGGCGATTTTAGTCGCCTCCTCTTCTTTTCAAATCCATGTATGTAGCAATGACTCTTTGATATTCAGTCTCATGAACCTAATCCCATGCATGAATTCCTTGGTACCTTGATTCACCGTAAATCCTGGAATTAGCTTTCCCACCCCCTCCCCCCAACCTCGAATAAGCGCCCACTTCCAATAAGCCCCCCTCCTATCGGCCGAAATTTAAAATAAGCGCTCCCACCCATGTTGTGGACGAGTAATTAGGCTTTGGTAGATTGTGCTCGAAAAAAAAAGCTTATTATGCTTTTAGCAGTGCTCATATTTTGTAGAAATTATGCCAAAATTATGCTACTTTCTGAAAATTATGCTCTCTGTCACCGAAGTTATGCTACTTGGATTTTAAGGAAAATAAAGATCGCCAGTAGCTTAACTCTATCAATTTTGACTTTAATGAACATTCAGACAGTCCACCTTCCAGTATTACAGTCTTCAGCATGGCAAATACGCATGTGCGCACCTCGAAAAGCCAAATGATATCCAAATCAACCATTTCTGGGTTCTGAATCCGGGTCAGAAAGTTACTTGTATATACTTGTTTTAGACGCCATCCAGGCAAAGCCCTCAGTTTAGTATAAAGACAACTATGCATGTTGTTAATCTCTCTGTTATCGGTTATTGTACTGAAGCATTACACAAGCCTGTAAATAGTCCACGAGAGCATGCTCTTGTGAATCATTGAACGATGAGTTAAGAATAGAGAATACTCGTTCAGCGGCTGCAGACGAGGGCTGCACCAGCAGAACCTTCATAACTGCAGAAGACCAATGGGGTAGGTTATCAGATTGTTGCCTCCACCACTTCACTTTATCTTCTTCGCATGCCATTATGACGTCTTGTGCGGCGGCAAGATAGTTGGGCATTTCCGTAACGAGGTCATTAATTACATCGTTACTGTCCACGAACGGAAACTGCCGTAGAGCCTCCACATTTGCTGGTGTCGGCCGCAGCCACTGCACAGTTACCGGACACATTATTCGTGCAGCCTTGAATGTGCTCAACGTGTCGCGCAATTCCACATTAAATTTACGCAAAAACCACTCAATTGCAGGCTGGACACTCCTTTTGGCCTCCTGTTCCAATGCTGCAACATTCTGTGCGGGATCAGCGTCGACTATAGCTACAGCTACGGCATGGACATTGGGTAAATGTACATTCTGACATGCATTGCAAACTCCTTGTAATGTCTCAAAGCATGACAAAACAAGAGGGCCATCGCCCTCTAAAACGTAAGTGGCCTTAACAAATACTTCGCCAACATCAATGAGTGCTGCTAGTTCAAGCTTGAGACTGATCACCTTATTCAGATCTGCGAAGAAATCAGCCAACTGACGCGAGGTCTGAGGAGCAACCTTCTCTCTAACCATGTCATCTATAAATCGTTGTACATCACCAAATTGTTCCATAAGCTGTTTGTACACTTCCCATCGGGACCACCAGCGAGTTTCGGAGTAACTTTTCGGCTTACGTCCAGTCAGTTCCTTCCACATTAGTCCCGCTTTGTGGCTTTGCGAAAATAAGCGGATCCACAGATTGCCAAACTCTGTCAGATTGGGGATAACAAAATGATTACCGACATTGTCCAGAGTGTGAGAGAAGCAAACAACATTGAATGTCTTAGGGAATATAAACTGGATGCGATTTAACGCAGCTTGGTTTACGCTGGCCCCATCTCTCATTGCAGCTATCAGAGATTCTCCTCTCACACCGTACTCGATACTTAAACACTCGTTGAGCACTTGAGCAAGCTGGTCACCATTCACTGCCTTGGCACAAATATCGATTCTGATCAGTCGTTGAACGATATTCCAATCATTACCGACAAAACGGACCAGGATCACGATCGCTTCACCCTGTCTCGTGCTGCCATCATAAATGACAGATACGTCCCTTGTTGATACTCCTTGGCGAATTTCTGCTTTAATTCTCTCAATCTCCTGCTTGTATATTATCGTTACGTAATCCATCATGTTCGAACTGTGACTCAGCCGATAGCCTTGCCTTTCAAGAAGCGTTCGAAGTTTGTCCATCTTACGTATGGGTATTCCAGCCTTAAGAAACTCCTCTACCACCTGTAAACGGTATGCTCTCCCCTCGACTGGCAAGGTGCTATCCTTGTTGTGTTTTTCTTTACGAAGTGCTTCTTCGATCGTTTGATCTCGCTTTTTTGTCACTTTTAACTTCTCTTTGCCTGCGGCATGTTTTTTGGAAGCAAAGTGGTTTTTGAGAATGCTCTTTTTAGAGCTCAATATCTCCTTACACCCATTGCAAAACAGTTTTCCACCTCGAAGACACAAATTTTCCTCTGGAAATTCTTCGATTCGATCACGAAGACTCATGTTCTTTGGATCTGAGTTACCTCTTTCCTTGTACTTTCCAGTATTACTTTTAGGAACACGTTCTCTAGAGATTGAAGCTCTCGGTACGGCACTGGGAGTGCTGGAAGTGCTGGGAGTGGAATCAGTGGATGTACTCGAGGACGACGCCATCTTTGATCTAAGGCCTGAGGGGCCGAGCCGCCGAGCCATAAGCGTGGTGGCCTGAGGAGAGTCTCAGCCTCTCAGATATGTACGGGGTGACCTAGCTAGAGTCTTCCAGACCTCGATATTTTCCAATAACAATACAGAAGTAAAGTACAAACTGAATTATTCTAGAACTATGATGGGTTTTTTTTTGTTTTCAAGGCATAAAAGCTCGGATTATGCTAGCAGTGCTAAACT
This sequence comes from Orbicella franksi, assembly GCF_964199315.1. Taxonomy (NCBI): domain Eukaryota; kingdom Metazoa; phylum Cnidaria; class Anthozoa; order Scleractinia; family Merulinidae; genus Orbicella; species Orbicella franksi. The sequence continues at coordinate 23,066,741 of NC_138154.1, forward strand.
GAAATAAAAGCTTTAAATTATGCTCGTTTTTCTAAATTATGCTAAAAATTATGCTAAAAATTATGCTAAAAATTATGCTAGCACAATCTACCAAAGCCTACGAGTAATGAGAGTCATTTAGTATTAGATTTGCACATTGTTTCAGTTTGTGAACACGTTTAGTGAACACGTTGAACACGTTAAGTACTAACAGTGCCACAATTTAAACTTTAGGATCAGCTTTTTACGTCAATAAACAGCTTATGTTGGTGTTTATGCACAGATGATGTATTAAAATCAAAGGACACCTATGGTCAAACTCGTGGATTAAGTAATCTAGAGATGAAACATGTTGACGAACTTCCAATTATTGGGGTAAAACAAGCGAGGTTCATACCACGCAAGGACGCACTTATCTCAGAAAGCGTAGGCTTTTTTCGTTGGCTTTCGTTGCAGACATATTACAGAATAGCTAGGGTGGCAAAATTGCGGCTGAACATGGAGTGGTAAAGGCTAAGGGTTCTTGGGTCACACAGGACACTGCTGCCAAAAAGATTAATAGACTACTCCCCCCCTCCCTTCCTCCCGCCCAACACACAAACAGACACATCCAGATCTTGACGTTGATATTTGTCTGCCCGCTGGGAAAATTTGCATGTATTCAAGTCGTACGAGCTTACAGACCTTTTTCATTGCATTTCGCTCAACGCTATAGGTAAGGTTTTTTATGAGACAACACTTCTTTTCCGATGTGGAACTGCTTGTCTCTATATATATTGCACGTAAAATGCATCAAAATAAGTAGCCTCTTCTGCAAGCATTTTCAGTGTTGATCCAAAAAAAGTCCACCCATAAACATGTGCTCCTACGAGCTCCGGGGATTTCTTTCCCTTCGTTATCTTTTCAATCAGGAAGCAAAAGTGTAAACAAAAGACAGGGTAAAAATCGTTTAAGATTATCAAAATCGAGTATTTGGGATTTTTTTTCCAAGTTTATGTGCATTTCACATCCCACTCAGAGTTCAGATCAATATACTAAAATAAACAAGAAAACTGTAGAGAGCACAACTTTAATCTAAACTTAACTCGATGTCGGTTGAATGTGGACTACTCAACATGAAAAAACGTAAGTACTATAAACTGCAAAACTCTGAACGAAGGTCCAGCTTGATTGAACGTTGGATCTCACAGGAGATCTAATCAGCCAAACTTGAAAAGTAAAACGATAATAAGCTAGTCAATGACTACTGCAAGGCTGACACAAGGTCATATATTTAAAACAGGAGTACCCGACGGAGCCGCTCGACAGAAAACCCGCTCGACAGACTGTAATTACGCTGGCTGGGAAATATTAGCATTAGATCATTTACTGGCTGGGATTTTCTTTCAGCGTCTGGCTTGCTAAAAACTTCTTTAAAACACTGTCCCTAGCTGGAAAAAACGTGACTTGTTTGTTTTTCCTGGCTGTGACTTTTTCGAAAAAGCAACCAATCCCCTCCTGGGACCTAAAAAACGTGAGACGATGAACCGCAAGCGGTCGTACTTACTCCCAGCGCAAGCAGTCAGCAGTTATAAAGAAACAGTGGAAAGCAACTTAAAGATTGGTAAATTCATTCCCATAATTCTCTTGCTTGCACACGGGGCAGTGATGGTACATTGTACTGGAATCAGTGACACTGTTCGCTGTCTGTTTTGCATTAATTCTTTCATTTATAGACAACTAAATTTAAAAAGGTATCGGCGGCATAAGAACCCAGACTCTAAGGTGTTCAGTTACATTCCTATTTTGCAGTCATTCTGAGTTATTTCGAGGGCTCCGCTGGTAAAGGAAAGAAACGAGATCTGCCAAATCTGAGATCTGCTGTGAAAGGGACTTGGCGCAGACAAACAAATCAGCTGGATAAAGGATAGGCATTATGTTCTGTTTATATGTGTCAGTCGTCTGCATAGGTGGTCAACTTTTCTCTCTTGATGCTAAAGTAATCGAGTAAAGTGATCTCATTGTACCATACACTCATCGTTTCGCTCATAGCACTTTTGGGCTGCTATAAATCTGCAAATTTGTTTAATCGAAAATTTCCCGAAAGTTGCCGGAAGACGAAGGACAATGGTTTGCCCTGTTTCTCAGTCTTATTGGGTACATTAAATGTCTTAATCGTGGTTCAGTACTAGCATAACGAGCTAATGTTTCTCCTCTGGAAAACAAGGGACTATCGCGCGTTGCTCACCGGAAATGGCCGCCGGATGAATTCATTCCACACTGTTCGCTGTCTCCTTGAGAGAATTGCTTTTGGTGAACTCATTCCACACTGTTTGCTGTCTCTTTGAGAGAAATGCTTTTATTTTGCGACCCTAAACTTATTAATGTATCGGCGATTCAAGATTGCCGGGAGTTAATTTACGTTTACAGTAATTCTGAGTCATTTCAAAGGCTAGAGAGAATTAAGAAAAGAGAAAAGAGACTATTCCCCTATTCCCCTATTCCCCTATTCCCCGATTCTCCGATTCCCCGATTCCCCGTTCCCCGTTTTAAAGATAGCCCTTTTGTTTTGCTTTAAATCAGTGCAACTTTGCGTGATGTAGTTTTCCGAAAGTTGCTGGACGACGAGGGTCAATTGTTTGCCCTCTTTTTCAGTCTTATTGGGTGCTGGAATGCAAGGGACTATCGCGCGTTGCTCCCCGGAAACTGTAGTTAAATCATGCAATGTATTTCATTGGCATAATAAGTAAAATGTTAAAATTGTCTATGTTATTAAAATCTTTGTCAGTTAAAAGAACTCAAGATTTTACCTTCTTAAACTTTCCTTCAGTTTGTAGTTGAGAAGCAAACAACTTTCGTCTTTCTGTGCGGCTTTCTTTGAGCAAAAATATATCATTTGTTGCCTTTGGTTGTGTTTCACAAGGCTAGCTGGTCGGACCTGTAGGTTCTGCGTGTAATCATGTGATAATTGAATTTCCGTACCAGGAACCGGAGGATCTTTCGAAGCCTAAAGAAGACAAAAATCTGCGAAGGATTACAGAACTCGCGATCGTTTGTCATTTTGAAAACACTGTTTTAGAATTGTGAAAAGCAAACTACTAAGCAAGTGTCCGGAAAATATTGCCAAAGTACAATTTGACAGACATAACGCGCGATGTGTTTGATCGCGCCAAGCAAGTGAATTTCCGGTAATAAACGCGATCCAAAACAGCTTTCATTTGAATCCGTCGTTGACCTACCAGTTGAGGCATAGGTTTCATTCTGCACGCTAGTGCCGTGAATTAACTGGAGTCATGTAATGAATGATCTATCGATGAACTGTATATCGAAATGGACACTTCTGCCAGTTTAAAATTCTTTGACTAAAGAGCGCACGTCTGGATAATAATTTTGCTAGATTATTTGGCAGGCATCTGTCGCCTGTGGTATTGGGCGGGCGTAAAGGCAGAAACTCCTTTTTTTTTGGCATGTTCACTCGCTCATATTACAGGAGTACCCAACGACACTTTAACTGGAAATTTAATATGTGACTTCCCAAGCACTAATTCTGTTCTCCCACGTCAATTACCATTAATAATTAACTTTCCTGGGAAAAAAATATCCGCTCTTCACTGCTAGCAAGATCGACTTTATTTCATAAAACTCCCAGCCAGACATAATGAAAATTTTGAATACCGAGCTAGAAAAATGGCAAGTAGCCAAGTAGCCAGCCAGCAGTAAAGGGTAACATTGTAAATGCCCGCAAGGCAATTATAGGCGAAAAAATGTTCTGGCCAGCGTTTTGACCTAGATTAAAAACAAACGCATTGTTTAGGACCTTTATTCAACAGCCTATTGTCTGTTGACTATTATTAGAGATAAATTAGCAATATGTGGTTATTTTTGCCGCTATGAGCAAAATCTACACTTTGATTATGTTATCACTTAAAAACAATACAACTTACCATTTATGTCTTAAGCGGATCGGACAAGGTGTCTCCCAGCACGTTGTTTTCCGATACTTCAGATGCCTTCCAGGTTCAGCATACGTGTGACAGTTTGGCACTTTACGTTCCGACATCTAAAACGATTCACACTTATGTTTAAAATAAGATCCCTCTAATCCTTCTAGACATTCAGATCAAACTTGCTTTGACCAAAGAAATGTCTGATGTGAAGTTTATATGAAATAATTCATATATGAACTGCGGTTGTTATTGGAAGGCATCTGAAGTATCGGAAAACAACGTGCTGGGAGACACCTTGTCCAATCCGCTTAAGACATAAATGGTAAGTTGTATTGTTTTTAAGTGATAACATAATCAAAGTGTAGATTTTGCTCATAGCGGCAAAAATAACCACATTTCACAATGAACTTCACATCATTTCACTCCTCACGGGAAGATATGAACTCAACTAATTGACCTCGCTCCCAATGTGTGGCTTCATAGCTCAGTTGGTAGAGCATCGCACCGGTATCGCGGAGGTCACGGGTTCGAATCCCGTTGAAGCCCTGATTTTTTTCAGGCTTCTTCTTTCCAATTGCTTAAATTTGAAAATTAACTGCGATGATCATTCTTCACTTTCAAAGAAATGTCTGTTGCAAAATTACTTTTATATAACGCTGTAAGGGAAATGAACAAAAAATAATATTGAAGTCCTTTACTACTACATATCGGCCTTACTTCTACATTGCTAGCCCAATAATGATTGTAATTTCAACAACAGCAACACACTTAATATGTTTGCCCCGATTTAGTAGTTTACAATTATTTCTAATGATTTTTTTGAAAAATAAAGGGTTATGCCAGCTCCTTAAAACAACCAAAGGGAGCTGGTTTAGTGCTGATTAGTAACACCATGTTTACCTCAAAAGTATTGAAAAACGTGTTTTTCTTTTTCTTTGGACAACTGTCTTCTCTGAGCTTCCCACTCTAGAATTGCGAGATAAAAGTGTGTAAACCACATTGGAATCTTTATCATAAAAGGAGTAAAAAAAATCTTGATAATACATACCTTGAATGTTGGTGATCCATCTCAGTCCATGTCACTGATCCATGCCTTACCCAAGACTGCAAAGCACTGTCAACACAACTTTCACAAAATTAATTTAACTTGAAAGCTAAACAACCAAAGACACTCACATTCCTAGAGGTAGTTTGCCGTAAAAATTTCATAAATACCCATTGAAGGGATGTTTAAAGCCGTTCACCGTAAAAGTTTCACACAGTTAAGTGCAAAGTTTCGCAGCAAAGACCCCGGCATTGTTGAGATGTTACAGGCCGTTCACCGTAAAAGTTTCACACAGTTAAGTGCAAACATTCGCAGCAAAGACCCCGGCATTGTTGGGATGTTATAGGCCGTTCACCGTAAAAGTTTCACACAGTTAAGTGCAAAGTTTCGCAGCAAAGACCCCGGCATTGTTGGGATGTTACAGGCCGTTCACCGTAAAAGTTTCACACAGTTAAGTGCAAACATTCGCAGCAAAGACCCCGGCATTGTTGGGATGTTACAGGCCGTTCACCGTAAAAGTTTCACACAGTTAAGTGCAAAGTTTCGCAGCAAAGACCCCGGCATTGTTGGGATGTTACAGGCCGTTCACCGTAAAAGTTTCACACAGTTAAGTGCAAAGTTTCGCAGCAAAGACCCCGGCATTGTTGGGATGTTACAGGCCGTTCACCGTAAAAGTTTCACACAGTTAAGTGCAAAGTTTCGCAGCAAAGACCCCGGCATTGTTGGGATGTTACAGGCCGTTCACCATAAAAGTTTCACACAGTTAAGTGCAAAGTTTCGCAGCAAAGACCGCAGCATTGTTGGGATGTTACAGGCCGTTCATCGTAAAAGTTTCACACAGTTAAGTGCAAAGTTTCGCAGCAAAGACCGCAGCATTGTTGGGATGTTACAGGCCGTTCATCGTAAAAGTTTCACACAGTTAAGTGCAAAGTTTCGCAGCAAAGACCGCGGCATTGTTGGAATGTTACAGGCCGTTCACCGTAAAAGTTTCACACAGTTAAGTGCAAAGTTTCGCAGCAAAGACCCCGGCATTGTTGGGATGTTACAGGCCGTTCACCGTAAAAGTTTCACACAGTTAAGTGCAAAGTTTCGCAGCAAAGACCCCGGCATTGTTGAGATGTTACAGGCCGTTCACCGTAAAAGTTTCACACAGTTAAGTGCAAAGTTTCGCAGCAAAGACCCCGGCATTGTTGAGATGTTACAGGCCGTTCACCGTAAAAGTTTCACACAGTTAAGTGCAAAGTTTCGCAGCAAAGACCCCGGCATTGTTGAGATGTTACAGGCCGTTCACCGTAAAAGTTTCACACAGTTAAGTGCAAAGTTTCGCAGCAAAGACCGCGGCATTGTTGGGATGTTACAGGCCGTTCACCGTAAAAGTTTCACACAGTTAAGTGCAAAGTTTCGCAGCAAAGACCCCGGCATTGTTGAGATGTTACAGGCCGTTCACCGTAAAAGTTTCACACAGTTAAGTGCAACGTTTCGCAGCAAAGACCCCGGCATTGTTGAGATGTTACAGGCCGTTCACCGTAAAAGTTTCACACAGTTAAGTGCAAAGTTTCGCAGCAAAGACCCCGGCATTGTTGAGATGTTACAGGCCGTTCACCGTAAAAGTTTCACACAGTTAAGTGCAAAGTTTCGCAGCAAAGACCGCGGCATTGTTGGGATGTTACAGGCCGTTCACCGTAAAAGTTTCACACAGTCAAGTGCAAAGTTTCGCAGCAAAGACCGCGGCATTGTTGGGATGTTACAGGCCGTTCACCGTAAAAGTTTCACACAGTCAAGTGCAAAGTTTCGCAGCAAAGACCCCGGCATTGTTGGGATGTTACAGGCCGTTCACCGTAAAAGTTTCACACAGTCAAGTGCAAAGTTTCGCAGCAAAGACCCCGGCATTGTTGGGATGTTACAGGCCGTTCACCGTAAAAGTTTCACACAGTTAAGTGCAAAGTTTCGCAGCAAAGACCCCGGCATTGTTGGGATGTTACAGGCCGTTCACCGTAAAAGTTTCACACAGTTAAGTGCAAACATTCGCAGCAAAGACCCCGGCATTGTTGGGATGTTACAGGCCGTTCACCGTAAAAGTTTCACACAGTTAAGTGCAAAGTTTCGCAGCAAAGACCCCGGCATTGTTGGGATGTTACAGGCCGTTCACCGTAAAAGTTTCACACAGTTAAGTGCAAACATTCGCAGCAAAGACCCCGGCATTGTTGGGATGTTACAGGCCGTTCACCGTAAAAGTTTCACACAGTTAAGTGCAAAGTTTCGCAGCAAAGATCCCGGCATTGTTGGAATGTTACAGGCCGTTCACCGTAAAAGTATTGCTATTAACAGCATCATTACTCGTTAACTGGTTAACAAAATGTATCAATCAGATCAATGTAATGTCATAAATATACACTGGACGATCAGCATAAAAGATTAACAAACTTAATCTCGTGATTTCATCAACAAATTTGCTCATCTTTTCTTGGGTACCAGTCCATGACATCGGGTAACGTTTGCAGCATCTTTAGCTGTGCTTCTTATAGTTCACGCAGTTAATTTTACACCTGAAAAATGATATGTTTTAGAAAATGCAACATACTGCACAATCCCTCTTATACCGGCGTCCTCCCCCCGTCCACACACACACACATGCATCCAAATACGCATACAGCCACGGACAAATAATAATATACAAAACTGGTGATACTATCGGGCCCCTCAATGTAAGATCTAGATCAAGAACTATGTTCACAAAAATAGCTCATTCATGAGAGAATTCAATGAAATGTCGTGGATTTTAACTGATGTTACATTGCTGAAAATTACATTCCCTGGGGCAAGTCAAAGAAGCAAGGATTTAACTGTTTAAGAAAAATAATTGTGGAATAATTTTTTACCGCTCATTTCGTCATCAAACTATAACCCAGAAGCGTGAATTCAGTGAATGGTGTGAACTGGTGCCACGCCCCTCCCCTATTTTTTCGTGTGCCATGTTTCGCGCTTTGGCTTAGCTACATGAACTGAACCGCGCGATAATTGTTCCACCACAAAATCACTGTCTGTGCCACCATAAAAAGAAGGACAATAAGGCGAAATGTCTCCATTTCCGGTAACAACGCAGGCATGCAAAATAACTTGTTCTCTAACAGAAACTGAATGTGCGAAAAACACGCGCGTTAACAAATGGGAACGCATAAGAAATTAAATTACACATTATTGTCCTGGCGCTATCGACACCGAAAGAACGAAATCTGGAACGACATGATTGCCTTCTGGTCTTTTCTGACCTTTGACATGGCAAGCCTTTGTATACCAAAAGGCAGCAATAGGTAATCAGCCTTCAGTTATATAAAGAACGCGATCGGACTTCAGTAAAGAAACCGATGGAAACAATATTTTCTTACACCGAGAAAAAAATAATCATTTCAATATCTCGTCAGTTTGTCCAAGACGAGGCAAATGTGTTTCAATAGCTCATGTTTTAAAGTTCGACAAGTTAAAAAGCGGTCATCCTCGACTGCAGAACCGGGATCGGATTTTACTGCTCGTTAAAATTACAGAATTGAAATTACACTTGGAAGTAGGATCACTGTGGATGAATGCACTGACAATTTCGAAAACCCTTCCAAGTTCTGAGACATATTAGGCCTTTTCTTGCTTTCACTGTCTTCACTGAAGCTGCATTTTCCGTTGGGTTTGAAATACAATACAGTGGCGAATACAGTTTGAAAACCTACGCCGGCTTTTCCCGCACACATTGCTCAAACATTATCACTGAATATTAAATATATAGGCTGATTCAGCTAGTTCAACTCCAAAGTAGTTCTTACCTGAACCTTTGAATTTATCAGTGGAGCCCTCAGAGTTCTCTGGCTGCCAAACCCTCAAACAACTGGTCGGCAAAATCTGATCGCGCTTGAAACCGACCGTTGGACACAAAATTATATCGGAACGATGTTTTAGTTACAAAATATTACGAGGTTACTGGAGTCTCACCGGGCCTCAGGCAAAAATGTGAAAAGACTGCAGAAACCAACAAACGTCATCACCAGATAACCAGTTGTCTCAAGGTAGAACATGAAAGCAGAACAGACGATGATTTTCCGCGACCGGATCAACGGTGGTGAAACATGCAACTGACCGTGGGAAAAAGGAGCGTCAAGGGAAAAGAAACCGATCTAATTTCACACTATAAATGACAGCAGAACAGACTTCTATTGTTTGCTGGTAAATAAAACTTTAATAAACAACTAACATTATATTGTAAGCATGTTTTCAAACAAAAGGTCAAGCAGTCAGAGAGTGTCAAGTGACACACTTCAGTCAGTGATCGCATCCGGAATGTAATTTCCAGCCAGAACTGATTAGTAAAACCACAATGTAAGCTATTTGAATACCAAAAAAAATTTTCCAGCTAGCTAGTTCTCGATAAGCTAAATTCTCAGCAAGATTCTGTTTAATGCTAAAATTCCCAGCCAGCTCAACTTTAGTCTGCAGAGCGGATATTTTGCGGAGCGGATCCGACGGGTACTCCTGATATTAACACAAGGCCAAGGCCAATGGGGCGAATTCCTTTGGGGTGATCCGGGTCAGGATTTACGAACCGAGATCACACTGATCATGTTAAAGGGCATGTAAACCCCAAAATACCAGTTTTTCTTATTCGACGCAAACAGCAACGTAGAAAACGAATTTGGCATTTATTTTGCTCGTTTGGGTTTCGTTAAGGAGAAAAACAGCTTTTACGAGAAAAAATCCACTTCCGGTGAAAACAATGGCCATCCGCCGTGACGTAAGCGGTGGAACACAAACATTGCGCGATAGGGATTCCATATGAGAATTCTATGGCGGATCGGGAGAGTGGGAGTAGCTCGGAGGATCTTTTATCGGATGACAGCGATTCAAATTTGGTAAATTTGTATGATGGTGATGTAGAAAATTCAGTTGCGGCTGTGGAACAATCTGGGCCTCGTCCGTATCAATTTGAGCCACGAAGGGTCCGACAAAACGATCAACAAGAAGCCAGCCCAGAACCAGATGACAACAACTCAGACCGTCTTGGAAACAGACTGGTATTTAATCATTTTGCAATTAAATTACATTTTTAGCAGATGAACATCAATTGAAGCCGGCGCATAGTCAGATTAGCACGCAAATAGAAGCTCACCAAATTTTGTTGTTGTCTTTTTTCCCTACCTTTCTTGGGTGCATTAAAAGGTGCGAGTGTCAAGTATGTCAGCAAATGCCGACTGATCACGAAAGTGTTTGCTGCGCTGAAATCGGACAAGTCTGGCAAAAAGTAGAAAATCAGAGGCCAGAAATACAAACGAAATGTATTACCTAGCATCCAGGATTTCAGTCAACCTGTCTTGATGTTTGGGTGCTTGAAACTGCTTATTACGCATTCAGGCAGCAGCACGGCACAGATAATCACACAGGAAACGAGTACGTTTACTTTTATTTTAACTATCGCGGTTCAATTGTCAGATTTACCTCTGCCGTAACTGGTTCTATTTTAGTACAACACTTGTGTAGATAGTTATTTCTCTGTATTTTTCGTGTAGGAGATTTCGATAGATTGCCTATCGGCAGCTTGTTCGTTGGTGCTGGGGTTATCTTGGTAAACATGTTCGAGTTGCGCTGCCATCTTGTGCTGTAAACAAGATCCGAAGCACCTTTCCAGCCGATTTTGGCACCACGTATACTGGGTTGAAGCCATCATATTGGCATTTTACGCTTCACGGAAAATAAAAAAAAGAACGTTCTGGAAAATCACGGCTCACGACTACTAAGACAAATCCAGTGCACGCATTATATCTCACTTTATTAAGATGTTCAATTTCACCGGTTTAAATAACTTGGTCGATGTCTACGATAACGCAGACGGAACTTGCAACAATACTCTGACAAAGTTTGTCCAGTCGAATATACCCGTGACTCTTGGCTTCAAAGGACTATTGCTGAACTCTTAGAAACGGTTTAGCTGGGTCAAGAGCTCTCTGTGTGTTGCTAAAAGGTTTTTTACCAACCTCTTACTCCAAATTTTATTCGTTGGTTTCTGTCACAATCGCTTCAGTCATGAGTCCTTGCGGCTTCTGTCGTGAGTCTTTTGCGGTGATCGCCTCACGAACAACTAACGATTGCTTTTGCTCCGAATCATCCCGGCTTCTGTCCTGAGTCTTTTGCGGTGATCGCCTGACGAACAAGTAACGATTGCTTTTGCTGCGAATCCTTGCGGCTTCTGTCGTGAGTCTTTTACGGTGATCGCCATACGAACAACAAACGATTGCTTTTGCTGAGAATCCTTGCGGCTTCTGTCGTGAGTCTTTTGCGGCGATCGCCTGACGAATGACTAATGATTGCTTTTGCTGCGAATCCTTGCGGCTTCTGTCGTGACTCTTTTGCGGTGATCGCCTGACGAACAAGTAACGATTGCTTTTGCTGCAAATCCTTGCGGCTTCTGTCGTGACTCTTTTGCGGTGATCGCCTTACGAACAACCAACAATTGCTTTTGCTGCGAATCCTTGCGGTTTCTGACGAACAAGTAACGATTGCTTTTGCTGCGAATCCTTGCGGCTTCTGTCAAATCTGAGTCTTTTACGGTGATCGCCATACCTTCTTTAAAAGGCTGACAGGGGAGTACACGTAGAGGCTGGAACATGGCGATGGCGGGAAAGCGAGACAGCTTCGTAAGCGTGATACTAACTCATCTGATAATCTTCGGTATCATCTTCAGCTACAGCAGGAAAAAGACCCTATGGCATAAAACTGTCGACAATGGCCAAGATTCAATGGGAATTGCATTGCAATGCCTCCACCAAGATAGCTTACGGCTTCCTGAACTTGCGCTTGAGCTGAACCACAGGCGCCATTTTGGCTACTCGAGGACCTCCTCCAATGGCTTCTTCAGTGGTAGGATAACCCGATATCGCAACAGCGTCTCCACCTTTCATCTGTCTCGTTTGTTTATTAGTTGGGATGTCGATTTAAACCCTGGCCTAAACAACGAGAAGCCGAAATGTCATAAGTGCTCGAGATCTATAGCTCGCAACCATCGATCACTTAACTGCAGCTCTTGTGGTTTTAAATACCATATCAAGTGCGGAGAGGTCGCGGTAAAGCAATTCAAGCAAATTCAAACATACGACCCATCGATCTGGACCTGTTCAGCATGTCAACAACATCCTACACCGGAATGGGACACGAACTTCACGCTATTACAATCACTCCCTTATTCTTCTATTTCAAATGATTCATTCCTAATTATGGCGGATTCTATGGATACAGCAATAACTCCCAGTCAACTACACAAAGAGGTTGACGAAAATCATTTATTGGACCTCGCACAGAAGCTGGACACTCACTCAAGTAAGGATCTTAGAGTGGCACACTTGAACGTATGCAGCCTAAGAAATAAGATCGAGGAACTAAGGTGTTTACAGTTAATATGCAGATTTGAAATCCTTGCCATAACAGAAACGCACCTTGACAAAACCGTCCCAGATGCGGCACTGGACATTAACGGAGTGAAGTTTGTAAGGCTTGATCGAAAAAGACGAAAGGGAGGCGACTGTGTACTTTATTATGTGGAGCACTTGAAGACAATCCACCGAAAGGATTTGTACAACGATGGTCTTGAAGCGATCTGGTTACAGGTTAAATTCCCTCGTAACTCTGTATTGTTCTCAGTCATGTATAGGCCACCTGATGCGTGCGATTTTTTCCACCGCATCGGACCTACGCTCGAAAAGGCTTGGCTGAAATCATCAAACATCATTTTACTGGGAGATTTTAACTGTGACCTTTTAAACAGAGGCAGTCCGGAAATTCCTGTGTACACAAATGCAGAAAAACTCTGCTCTGTTTTCGACCTGTTTGGGATGCAAAACGTTGTACAAGAGGCGACAAGAACAACTATTACATCGCGAACTCTAATTGACCTTATTGTCACTACAAGAAAAGATCTTATTAGCATTTCAGGCGCCTTTCCCTTGGGTATCTCGGACCATGATCTGATATATGCAACTATACGACTAAAGAACAAAAGGCCGCCACCAAAATGTATCAGAACGAGAGATTATAAAAAACTGGACCCCGAGAAATTTAGAGGCGATATTGAGTCTGCACCATTCCATATTGCATCAGTTTTCGACGACGCAGATGACATTCTTTGGGCTTGGCAGAAGCTTTTCACCAACATCTGCGACGACCACGCTCCATGGAAAGAAGTTAAAATAAGAAGTTCATCTGCATCATGGATAACAAGTGATATTCGATTTAAAATGAACAGACGATACAAATTATTCAAGAAGGCAACTACGACCAAATGTCCCCTGCTTTGGCAAGAGTACAAAAAAGTCAGAAACGAAGTTACTTCGGACCTAAGAAAAGCTAAAGCCTCCCATTTCTCAAAAATGTTTAAAGAAGTAAAGAAAACGAGTGCTTATTGGAACTTGATCAGTAATGCTACAAACTCGAGAGTGCATATGAAGAATATTGGCCCTCTGAAGAGAAGTGATGGCAGCCTGGTGTCGCTGATGATGAGAAAGCACGCCTAATGAATTCACATTTTGCGTTGGTTGGCGAAAAGCTACCTAATGCGCTCCCACTACCTAGGAAAAGAGAATACCAAAATGCTACGGATATCTTCGACGAACCACCACCACTCATGGAGATAACAATTTCGTCGCAGTCGGTAGGCGAAAAAGTCAACTCACTCAACACTAACAAGTCCCCAGGCCCCGATAGCATCTCTCCAAAGCTCATAAAACTTGCGGGAAATGCAATAGTCCCATCGTTAGTCAGCCTCTATCATGAAAGCATTAAATGTAGAACTGTCTACTCTGATTGGAAAATAGCAAGACTAACACCTATCTACAAAAAGGATGACGAAACAGAGTGTGGGAACTATCGTCAGGTTTCTCTACTCAGTGTGCCAAGTAAAATTATGGAATCGGAAGTTAACCACACCTTAGTGCGACACGTTTTCAAGGATAACAACTTGGTTTCAAATAAGCAGTGGGCATACCGCACCGGTTACTCAACAGAATTACTGTTGACGCACTTAACAGAAACGTGGAGAACAGCTATAGACTCAGGAAAGGCGGTGGCCGTGGCCTTTATTTACTTTAAGAAAGCATTTGACAGTGTTTCTCACGACATACTGGAGATGAAGTTAAACCGAGATTTCGGAATTACCGGCACGCTCCTTGACTGGCTAAAGAGCTATTTACACGGAAGACAACAATTTACAGTATTAAACGGAGTCAAGTCGGAACGCTCACGGGTGTCTTTCGGCATTCCCCAGGGTTCGGTGCTGGGACCGACTTTATTCACGCTATTCACAAACGACCTTCCTGCTTCAGTCAGCTCGGGGTCCCTGTACATGTACGCAGATGACACAACGGCTTATTGTATAGGAGAAACTATGGACATCGCTATTGCGCAGTTAAACAAGACCCTTAAGGAAGTATACACGTGGTGTCTAACAAATCGTTTAACACCTCACCCAGGAAAGAGTGAAGTGATGCTACTCAGTAAAGGAACCCCCGATGGGACCACATGCACCAATTCAACTAGGAACCTCAATTCTTATATGCGTTACAAAAACGCGCCCGCTAGGCATGACTGTCGATCGAAATCTAAGCTGGGTACCTCAGGCACTTGAGACCAAGAAAAGTTTTGCTAATAAGCTGAACTTACTGAAACGATCCAGATTTCTTCCAGAGGGCGTGCTAAAGGATTTTTATTTTAAAGTAATACTCCCCTCTGTAAAATACGGTTTAGTTTTGTGGGGATCGTGTTGTAACTCCGACATACTTGATTCTATAGAAAGACTACATTGTAGGGCGGCAAGAATTATTTTCAACTTGCCCAAGGACATGTCGACAAATGACGTGCTCAAATATGATCAGTGGTCTACCTTTTCCCTGTATTATAAGTTCGACATCCTAAGACTATTTTATAAGGCAAACAACGACAGCCTGCCCGAGCCCCTGATGAAATCGATACTTGAAAACTCCAGCCACGGCTATTCGCTCCGAGGGAAAGTACTTTCTTCTATACCACGACTTAACTCGCGATTTATGAAAGACTCACTTAGATATAAGAGATCTGTCCTTTGGAACATAGTTTTATACCACGAACAACATAAAAGTTTTTCAAGCTTTTTCGACCCTAGAAAGCGGGTTGCAAATAGAGCCTATTTTAAAGATTTTAACTTTAACGCCCTGTCGGCTTCGACAACCCGCCACAGACATAGTGACTTTATATACAACTAGTTTTAGTTAGTTTATTGTAATCATATAGTAGATTAACTTAGTAATAGTTCTAGTTAGCAATTAATTAAATAATTAATTTCATTGTAAATCTAGGAATTGTAATCTAAACATTTTAATCGTAAGTTTAAATTTTTAGTAAAGTTAAATTTAAATCCACGACCCCACAAGCTTTTAGCTTTAATTATTATCGTGTTTAAATAAAGTTTATCTATCTGTCTATCTATCTATCTATCTATCTATCTATCTATCTATCTATCTATCTATCTATCTATCTATCTATCTTCTGTCGTGAGTCTTTTGCGGTGATCGCCTCACGAATGACTAACGATTGCTTTTGCTGCGAGTCCTTGCGGCTTCTGTCGTGACTCTTTTGAGGTGATCGTCTGACGAACAAGTAACGATTGCTTTTGCTGCGAATCCTTTCGGCTTCTGTCGTGACTCTTTTGCGGTGATCGCCTGACGAACAAATAACGATTGCTTTTGCTGCAAATCCTTGGGGCTTCTGTCGTGAGTCTTCTGCGGTGATCGCCTGACGAACAACCAACGATTGCTTTTGCTGCGAATCCTTGCGGCTTCTGTCGTGACTCTTTTGAGGTGATCGCCTGACGAATGGCTAACGATTGCTTTTGCTGCGAGTCCTTGCGGCTTCTGTCGTGACTCTTTTTCGGTGATCGCCTGACGAACAAGTAACGACTGCTTTTGCTGCGAATCCTTGCGGCTTCTGTCGTGACTCTTTTGCGGTGTTCGCCTGACGAACAACTAACGATTCTTTTGCTGAGAATCCTTGCGGTGATCGCCTTACGAACTACTAACGATCGCTTTTGCTGCGAATCCTTGCGGCTTCTGTCGTGAGTCTTTTGCGGTGATCGCCTCATTGTAACGAACAACCAACGATTGCTTTTGCTGCGAATCCTTGCGGCTTCTGTCGGGAGCCTTTTCGGTGATCGCCTGACGAACAACCAACAATTGCTTTTGCTGCGAATCCTTGCGGCTTCTGTCGTGAGTCCTTTGCGGCGATCGCCTGATGAACGAATTACGACTGCTTTTGCTGCAAATCCTTCCGGCTTCTGAATTGAATCTTTTGCGGGGATTTGCTATTTCGCCAAGGAAATGTTATACTGACAAAGGTAACTGACATCTGTTTGTTTCGTAGGTTCATTTGATTATAAAAATGACAGACACTTGGTAGCCAAAGCCTAGTGAGGGCTTTGTAATCTTGTTTTGCTTTTTCTTCATGAGCTAAACAGTTTTTCTTTGCATGGAGGTTCGTTGAGTTTTTGGAACAATAACTGTGGGAAATGAAATGAATGTGAAAGTTTGTCGTATGTAAGCGTTTGAAACAAGTCATAGGTTGCTTGTTGTACTTATAATAACAACAATAGATCTTCATTAACTGAATATCTAGATTACGCCTGTTAACCGAATGGACATTGTTTATACTTCACTCTTCTTTTGGAAGGAATTCACGATTTATTTTCAGAGTGAAGCTTGGATCCCTGAAGGATAATCAGAACACTGTAAGCACAATTTATCTTTCCCTTTTGTTTACTGTTGTATGGTAAGTGTAATCTTTTAAGTGTTACAAAACTTTTCCAGTCAGATGTAAAAATTAAATGAAACCATTAACGTATTTTTTGCGTTCAGGGTACGCAATACTAAATCCGTTGCTATAATAATAGTTTTAAGGAAATGTACCTTGCTATGGTATATTGAAATTACTCGCTCGCTGGCTGGCAAAAAATGGTATACCCGAACATGCTGGCAAACTTTTGGCAAACCTTTCTTATGCTGGCTAGCTAGGTGACAAATTTAAAGCATGCTGGCTCGTTGACGACCCCAACGTCGAGCGCTGGCTGGGAGTCCGATAACTTCAAAATCCTGTTTGCTGGCGGTGAAGATCGGGTATTTTTTTCCCAGGAAAGTTAAATATTAAACAAGATTGACGTAGCGACATTCGGCTAATGTTAAGCACACTGTACGGTGGATTTTCTTCGAAACTGTCGTTGGGTACTCCTGTTAAAACAATACTTCGGCTGGTCTCAGGTTTAGATGTTACTAAGTTATAAAAATGAAATACAATATTAATTATATAATGTTGCCGATGTTGGTCGTGGTTTCGTTCATTGAAAAGTGTTCGTTTCGCTCATATAAGTTCATTAAGGTCGTCGAATATTAAAAAGACACATTCTCATCAAAGCTTACCACATTAACATGAGACAGGTCACTTTCCAGGAAACAAATGCTCATCTCCTGGTCATTTTTAACGCCTGGACGAGTCAAATGCTCATGAAATTCAGCCTTCGAGTTGGCCATAGTACTAATTCGAACATAGGAAGCCAACTCCACTTCAATTTTGCGAAACACCTAACATTAATGGTCGTGTAAAAGCTACAAAATCATTAGTTCGAGCTGCCTCGATGCACGCTTTGAGTAGTAACCGCGCAAACACGATAGCGTGAGTGCTCGACATATTAACTTTGTATTTGGCAGCAATTAATCTAATGACTTAAAAGAGTTATAATCAGCGATAGTTCGGAAAAAAACAATTACACGACGATTTATATGCCTAGTCCTCTGTTTTAAATCCATATAGCGATAAATCTTTGATATTCAGTCCCGTTTACCTAATATTTGTTCATTTCTGTGCAGCTGCTATGGTGCGTGAAGTCTATAAAGCCCTAGTCCAAAAGGGAAACGTTTGGCGACCAAATACGATCAAAAGTTGTTTGGTGACCAAACATGTTGATGTTGAGCTGGGTATCGAGCGTGTCTGAACGAACAAAATGTTTCACAATGGTTGATGAAATGTTTGACGTTGTTCAAATTTTATCAAGCACGATCTGACACGCAAGGTGTCCAAACGGGAAAATGTTTGGTCACCAAGAAATGTTTGACCGTGTTTGAGAGCACCAAACACTTCGCGTTTGGAAAGGACTTAAAATATATTATTATATGGCTTTGGCTTGTGCCCGATATAACGCGCGCTCTGATTGGTTAATTGTCAATGAATTGTAGGGCATTATTCTCCCGTAATGTCCACGGGCCGATTACGGATTATGCAAATTAGGAAGAGCCCGGTTCTGAAAATTCAAGCGCATTGAAGCGATGAAAGCCGATTAAAATCAGTACGAGAATAGCAGTAGCTAAAAGTTTAGAGATATTTCTTTAATAAAATTTATATAGATGACTTACCAGTCGGTAACCTTGGCGGACACTAGTGAAAAACAATCAAAGTTTGCCTAGTCTTAAGTAAAGCTAAAATCGCTAAGTAAAAAACACCATCGGCAGATCTGCCATACATCCTGAGCAGAACACCACAAAGAAACGTATAAGTTATCATCTTAGTCACAGCAATTACCGAAGTATTGAACTCCGTCAAAGTTCTCGTCAAATAGATTCCCTCGCTTTGACACAAGCAAGTGTAAATCAGCTTCCAGGATCATCAGATGTAAACAATCGGGCGGTTTCTGTCGGTAGCAGTGTTTCTGATAACTGCAGACGTTCACAAGGCTTGAAATGTTCATCCATAAATCCCAGAATGAAGAAGGCGAAGATATGTTGTCGAAAGCGAATGCGAAGATCGAGTTAAGCTTATTTTGAGCAGTGCATTCTGAAGCATTAGTATCTTCTTTCACCGAAAGACGGTTGGTTTGGACAATTTTGAAGCACTTGCTGTCTTTTCTATATCCGTTGACGTTTCGCCCCAAAAGTCGGAAAAACTTCCCCATCAACTTGTGGTACCACGATACTAAAATACGTTTTTGAGGCTGTGACAGTGACTTTTCCGTAAAGAAATGAGTGTTTTTAACGGAATACGTAATACAGTGGTGAAATTCACTGACTATGTAGTTTTGCCCTAGGTTTGAGACGATGAATGAATCGGTAGACGCGCGCATCGCCGGATGTAAATTGACGACTTCCGCTCGAATGATTTTTCTCTTTAGTGATATGATGAGCCATATAATAAACAACTTAATAACCTCGACCGTTCGGTCGTTACGGGAAAATCTCAAACCTCGGCCTACTGTATTGACCTCGCTATCGCTCGGTCAATACGGCAAGGCCTCAGTTTGAGATTTTCCCGTAACGACCTCACTCTCGGTTATTAAGTAGTTAATAATAAAAGACCGTTGTTTAGGGGAAGGAGGGAAAATTTCCCCCCAAAGCACTCGAAAATGGCTGCATTTAAAATGTCTTTTAGCTGTCCTCAGGTTTATTCTAAATGTGAACTAAACATCATGACTACTTCGATTTCTCAGCTGCTGTGGTCTTTGCAGTTTCAAAAACCCTGAACTTGGAAACATCTTAAGTAATTGAAAAATTCATAAATCCCTTTCCATTCATCATAAACGTTGTCTTGCGTCCTTTCCTTATTCTAACACTTCGAAACCTCGATTTCTGTTTGGTTCACTATAACTCTTACATCCCACTAAGGTATACTCTCAAAAAAACTTAGTGCGCCAGAACACGACTGAATATCCTAGAGGGTTGTAAAATTAAATCCTGTCACCATAGTACTATTAAAAAAAGGTGTCTTTCGTCTTAGTGAAATTTCGTCTTACCCTTACTATTGTATAGCATCTTCCTAAAGCTCTTAAATGTTCGTCTTGTACAAAGACAGTCAAATAACACTCTTGTGGTATCCAGTGTCAATAAGCAACTTGATATGTAATGGTAATAGGACTGAGTGGAGTCCAATTCGGTCGGTTATCATAAAAGTGATAACAAAATCGGACGACCGCACAGCGGGAGTCCGATTTGTTTATCACGAGTATGATTACAGACCGAATTGGACGACACGAAGTCTTATTACTAATTAATCATAAAGATTACAATTTCCGAGAAAAGAAGAATAGCCAAGTTATGAAAGAGAGGGAAAATTTGCATTAAAATACCTACAAAAGAGATGTAAACATTGTAAGGCCACCGCGCCTACTACCGGCAATTAGGCGCCAAAAACACAAAAGCGCACGCACGCACGCACGCACGTAACTACAACTTTGAATGTGATTGTTTGATTTAAACTACAACTCTGAATGTGATTGGCTTATTTAACTGTCCGATAACAGACTGTCCAATAACAAACTGTCCGATAACAACTTAGCGAGTGAATTACTGGAAAATAGGAGTTTTTTTTAAACCAATCACAATCGAGGAAATTGTAATTTTTATGATTAATCTAAAAATCATTCCACGAACGCTCGTAGCGCCGAGCTGACTATAGTCATCTAATACCCAAAAGGAGCAAGTGGGATAATTGTTCTCTTAAAAACGCTCCCAAGATATAACCACCTCCGTACCGTAGCTTAGGGTGAAGCTTAAACGTACAAGAAAGCGAAGGCAACACTGACACGAAAGATGGACGCGCAACTTTGAATCTGCTATGTCATATAGCATGTTTACATTAATAATAGTAAGAAATTTTATGTAGTCTCTGCTGGCATGTTCTGGCTTGTCGAAGTTGTACTGTTCATGAGTCAAGCAAATTAAAAAAAAAAAACAAAACAAAAAAACAATAATAATAACTTTAGGGCCAGGTCGTTCGAAAGCCAATTATGACACCAACCCAGAATTAAAAGTTAACCAAAGAATTAATTTAACTTAATGTCTTTCACTGCTTATGTTTTGTGAAGTTTGAGATTATTCAAATTCTAAACAGAACGACAAAGAATATAAACAGAACCTCGTTCCCCCCCGAAAAGTTACAAAAATGAAAACAAGTTCAAGCTTAATCGGACTTTGAACAACCCGGTCCCCATCCCAGGTCAGATAAGAATTGTAAACCTGCCTTTTGAATAAAATCTGAATTAAAACTTATTTGAAAAAACAAACAAACAAACAAACAACATAAAAAAAACAAAACAAAACAAAAATAGATAAACTAGGCCGAGTTGTTCGAAAGCCGGTTAACAGGAACCCAGAATTTGAAGTCAACCAAAGTATTAATTTGTCTCGTATAAAAATGTTTTGCAGTTCTTATTTACAATATAGACAGAAAACCTCACCAGAAAGTTACAAAAGTGAAGACAAAATTCACGCTTATCCAGAGTTAGGAAATCAACCCGGCCCTGAAGCCTACACAGACTGCGATCAGATGACAAAATTACTTTGGAAAAGCGATTTCTGAAAGCTTGTGAGAATCAAATGCAGAGGAGTGTTCAGTCACAAAATTAGCCCGTGAGGAGGCTCCCGTTAGAGCACAACTACAAGTGGCGGAGCCGTTAGCACGGAATCGAGCGGCCCAGTGCCTCTTCACCAGGCTCCACCCCGCCGGATCGCGGATCGCTTTTCGCCGCTCGCGCGTAGGACTCAAAGGTGAGCCTGCTCTCAGGCTATCACAACGAGAAACTTAATAATTGATATAGACCGCTCGAATCACGAAAATTGTTTTCTTCCACACGTTGTTGTTAGACACTTTAACTGCTCGAACTCCAACATGATGTAAAACAGGAGGTGTTTAGAACCAATCAGAGCCCGGTATGTTTTATATCGTTATGATTGCATCAAAATTCGATCAGTTTAGCTTGTGTGTTGATATAAACTGTCTAACTATAATAAAAGTAAAATAACCGTTAACGAGACCCTGCTGCTGCGCAATTTAGTATAAATTATTAAAGCCACACCCACGCAGGGGGAGGTAGTCCATGGGCCAGACCACTTTTCGGTACCAAACCTAAGGACAAAACCTAAGTGTTATCAGCTGATACTACTGCATGAGTTGTTTTCAAATTTTTATGATAACCTTTCTGAATGAGTAGCTTTGTGTGAGATTTTTTAATTTAAAATTTCGCAAAAAAAAATAGCTTCAGCATGGAAACGAGGCTCAGAAGAAGAACCTCTAAATATATGGTCATGATCGTTTTATCAGTACTTTAGATATTTGGAAAAAAGGAAAACATTTGTATTTCTCCTCGAAGTTGTTAAAAATTGAAATTCGTGTCAGGATTTCACGAAAAACTAAAAAACAACCGACGGTGTCATTCACGTTGCATCATGGGTAAATCCAAGATGGCGGCATTCTTGACAGGTGTGTAGGGCTAATTTGAGCTAAGATTTTGGTTCCTTATAGAAACGAGAAATGTTCTCAGGGGATAAATAAACAGTAAGCATCTAGGTAAACATTTAGAGAAATCAATTAACTAAATATTAAGCTGATAGTGTCGATTTTTGACAAGAAACTTACAGATCCTCGAAATAGGCGTTCGAGCATATATCAGTCGTCATTTTATACGAAAGGTGTAGCTGTAGATGACATAATGAGAGATTTTGAAATATGTGGAGTTTGAAATGCATCAAAAAGGAAAATGATATTAAATAATAGTTTTCCTTTGATATGAGGGTCATTTCACACATTGCTAAAGATAATTTCATTCATATATGGTGACTAAGCTAATTTACAATGACCAGTGCGGATGGTCTTTTGTGCTGCTTTTGTTGTTTATATAAAATCATTTTTGGTGAAGAACGAACACCTGAATAAATAAATACAAACTTCAGCGCTTAAATTAAACCGGTTTAAAAATGCCTTTTTAAAACCGTTAAGTCTTAATATTGACGTAGAACCTTGCATTACTGAATAGGTGGCACAAAACGAGGAAATGTGACGCCTGAAGAACAAAACATCGATCAAAAGCGATCACGTTCAGAACATTCCAGTTGTGCATGTATTATTCACTGTGCTAACGATGATACGGAACTAGTCAGACCAAAAGATGAGGTGTCCTGAAGTACACTTGTAAGAGGCGAGCAGCTGCTGTTCGTTAACACGAACACCTTGATATTGCTGAGACATTAAATCAAGGAGAAATCCCAACATTTACTATCACATAAAATGTCGTAGTGTGTTTACCATGAGAAAGCTCTTGGAAACAATTTCAAAGCAGCAAGCTTAACTGACGACCAACAACCAACGGCAACTAAGAGGACCTCGATCCGAGAGTCCCCTACCACCAGCACAACTTACGAACATGTTTGCATATTCTGTGTATCTTTAAGGGAACAAGAAATCGGGAACCCTTGGAACAATGTAGAAATTTGCATGGAGATCACTCGATTAGAAAATCAGCCCTGGAAAAGAAGGACAGCAGGATTCTCGCAATTGCGTCGCGTGAAATCGTAACAGCTGAACCTTGTTACACAGAACATGCTACAAGGGCTATACTAGGGCTGAGGCAAGTCCCACTGGGGCTTCCGATGGCTGTGGTGAATCGCTAGAAGATGAGTATGCTTATCTCAAGTCAGAAGCTTACCAGATGCTTACATCAGATGATTACATCAGATCAGATGTTCCTGCAAACGAAAAAAAAGTCAGATTGACTGAAATGACAGAACTACTTATATCATACGTATTTAACGTCTTTGGTTGTTGAAGAAATCAAGTCATCCACAAAGAAGCACACCAGACAGAATCTCCAGGTAGAATTTGGCGATGTCCTCCTCTTTGAAAATTTGTTAGAAACCACCAGTGTCTTCATAGTTCCCGCCAATTTGACACACTTCATGTACCTAAATACATAACAACCCTTCTCCTGGAAAAACAGGACAATGCAAGTCAGTCTTCTCGGAGCTCAAATATACACCGGGCTGCTATTGACATTCGCGAAGTTATTCAAAGAACAGAAAATGAGATGTCATAGTCTCCCGCCCTTCAGATCTCGCTAAGAGCGCAATGAATGTTCCCAAAGAGCAGGGTCCGTTCTTGCAAACGTATGAGACCGGAAAAAAAGAGTGGCCAGATAAAAACCGTCATCCAAAAGTGCAGAGGTCGATGAAATCCTTCGCCCAAGATCTGATGTTTGGAGTGAGCCGAGAGGAAAGATTAAGCCATCCAAACAGATCCCTCTTCCCTATGCTGTGAAGACCCTGACAGATAACGTTGAACTCATCCAAATGCTTAAACGTTGCGGCCACTGAATCGCCTATTCCCAGCTCGAAGAAATCAACACTGCACTGTGCCTTAAGAAAATGACATCAGCAAAAGAAATCCCATTGCCAGATAACATCCAGCCTCATGTTGGCTCTACTTTGGCATGGGATAACATTGACCGTCTAGAAGAGACGTTATCGGGCGAAGGAACATCGCATAGAGTAAATGGAATAGCGGTGCACGCGAGGCATTTCGGAACACAACTCAACGCAGATAGTTCAGACCAAAAAGAGGAGTGTCGAGGCACTGGCTGCAGAAAATCTTCCCATTTACAATGCAGAAGATGGTTTCGGTCCTCGTTCTAGAAGATTTGTAGAAGTTACCCGCCAAAAAGCTCTTGAAAACGCACGAAGAAAAAACCTCTTAAGGGTCTTAGTGCGACTACATGCAGAAGAATCCGAACACAAGGTGTAGCAGTGAAGAAAGTTTCTTTTGAATCCAAAGAATAAAAAGGCCTTCACAGAGTTTGTGGTAAAGGGGTGGAGACGGGATCAATACAGAACAAAGTTGACAGGCAAGGTCACTTTTCGTGCGAGAGTGACTGTTATGAGATTACCTCACAAGCTTCCAATAGAGTTGAAGAGCTCAACTCCACACAGGAAGAAGCAGATACCTCGCTTATTCTACATGCAGCTCATGCAGCTAAATCGGGCACCAAGGCGGTGGTTGTGGCATCAGAAGATACAGACGTATTCTTGCTTTGCCTGGCGTTTAATCACTTTATTCGGCATCTATGTATGTCAAGTGTGGAGCGCAGACAAGAACTAGATATGTCAGTATCTCCAGTGTGGTGGCAGCCGTAGGAGAGGAACTTTGCAAATGCCTAATTAGTATGCATGCTTTCACTGGTTGTGACACAGTGAGTGCCTTCGCTGGAAGGGAAAAGATAGCAGCCCTACGACTTAAGCAATAGACATCTTACCAAGAAATGTTTAAGCAGCTGGGGATGGAATGGGTTCTATCAGATATGCTTTTTCAGAGCCTTCAAGAGTTTACATGTAAGCTCTACTGCTCTCAACCAGGAACTGATAACATTAATGAGCTGAGGTACAGGTGGTTCTGCGCCAAGAAGGGTAACATCGACTCCACCCAATTACCACCTTGTGTTGTCTGCTTGTTCAAGCGTGCGGCTCGCGCAAACTTCCAAGCAGCCATTTGGAAGCGAAGTCTGCAAAGCTGCCAAGGGACACGACCCCCATTGGTTTTGGCTGGCGCGAAGACGGTGATAACTTTGCCATTGATTGGATGAGCGGTGACCCAGCCCCTTCGAAAAACCCTACAGCCGTGCTAGAACTACTGTCTTGCTCGTGTACAAGGTCATGTCAACTTTCTACCTGCAGTTGCCTGGCAAATGGTTTAAAGTGCACGGATGTGTGCAAGCTATTAGACTGTGACAACAGATGTGAGGAGTTTGTCTCAGATGACAGCGAAGAAGACGAAGAAATCTAACTTTAATTATCAATGTAACACATGTACAAGCAGTTTCTTATATCCTGAACAATTATTCATATTTAACATTTGGCAAGTTTAGCCATGAAAACCATCCAAGAACTTTGTTTTTAAGTTAAAAATAAGTTGTTGACATAAGCTCTGAAAACGTTTGAGATATTCAATAACTAAAAACCAGTGTATGTAACATGATTACATTTGCATTTGCTTGTATTTGACCGTAGTAATCACATTTGTACCAGTTCTATCTGTTCAGCCCAACCGAGTCATTTGCAATTGATCACGTGATAAGCCTGGTATAGCTACTCATTTGACATGGTTATCATATACCAAACTAAGCAAGAGGAGTCAATGTAGTTTAGAACGAGCGTTCGAAAGTAACCAATGCAATTTACACGAGCACTTTCTTTTTTCTTTTTTCACATTTTTCGTCTTATTGTTCATATTTATAATTTGATAAGTGTTGCCATGGAAACCATTCAGAGATAATACCTATAAGTCATATAAAAGTTATTGGAATTAGGTGTGAAAAGTGCTTTTGACGTTTGCAATAACCAAAAATCAATGTATGTAACATTTTCAGGTTTGCATTTAACTGTTATTAGGCATCTTTTTACCAATTCTGCTTATTTAGCCAGACCGAGTGACGTCATTTAATCACGTGATAATCCTAGTAAAGCTACTCATTTGGCATGGTTATCATACACCAAAATAACCTAAAGGAATCAATGTTGTTAAAAATAAGTGTTAGAATTTGTCCCTCGTTTTGGTACCAAATGGCTCTTTCCAGGGTCCTGGCCCATGGACTAAGGGGCAGAACGAACAGTACCAGCGAGGATATTTATATCGGTAACAACACTGCAAGCCCCCCTCCCCTTTTGCTGGGTAGATGCAGGAAACAGAAACAAAACACTGATTATGGTGGCAAAACATGGGTGGCAGGGAAGACAGAGCCTATCTCCCCTAGAGTAGCGGCGTCTCTATGGGAACCTATGTTACTAAAGGGACCAGAAGAGGGGTGCCCCTCTGGGAGGACAATAGGTCAGATGGTACGATGGCACCATGCTGGAGAGATCCAGACCTATTTCCTTGGGGGTAACATAGGATGGACCAGAGGAGGGGTGCCCCTCTGGGAGGACAATAGGTCAGATGTTACGATGACACCATCCTGGAGAGATCCGGACCTATTTCCAAGGGTGGCCATAGCACTTACTGTGGGGCAAAGTGCAGCCTAGGTTGCACTTCCCTGCCATCAAAAAACCTTTATTGACTAAGCAGCTATGGTTTACACACAATATAACAAATAGAACGTGGCAGTGAATAAACTGAGAAGGTTCAGCAGGCGAAAGCCACCTTCTCACAAAAGGTAATTACAACCACATGGAGGAAAAAGATGGGAAAGGACAAAGCTACCAATACAGGGAGGGAGGGAGGGGAAAGCGGAGAACGGCCTGGCTTGAATACTAGCTCACAACTGGGACAGGGTCAGAAAACAATGGTATTTTACTAACTGGGGATTGAAGGAGTTGGGAAGGGTATAGCACGCTGAAATCACATGAGAGCATGGTGGAAATCACTGGGAGCTTTGTCATATGATTTCCCATATGGTAAAACGATTGCGTTGCATTGGACGTTGACCTAAGGTTATTGCACAATGGTGCTCCCCGGGTACCCTCGTGCTTTAGTTGTCAAACCCATAAAGGGAGTGCCCGGTTACCCGGGGAGCATTTTGGTTTGACCGTTGACAAATCGTTGCTGACTACCCCCGGTCGGGCTAATTATAGTTACCCAACACCGCGAAAGTGTCCTAACTTTTGTGACGCGGCTGTTTTCGAGTTTGCGAGCGAAGCAATCTCGAAATAAATGTATCGTTGCGAAGGCGTTGTGGACGGAATCGCGTAGCGAGTGAACTGACACGGAACTTCAACATTTCTTCTTCGATTCTACGGAGGAATTGAGCCGGCAGGGTTATTTTCAGTGGATTTATTCGCTTCGAGCGGCGGGCACTCCGGAAATCAGTGTCCGGCCTTGTCTTTCTTTTAGTAGTGGAAACCCACAGAACCATAACTCGCCGAAATCGCGTTAGATCGGCCCGAGGAGCAGGCAAACAACAAAGAATACAACACAGCAACAGGGTAAGTAGATTTTATTCACAAAATATAAGAATAATTGGCTTTTCAAGCAAAGCCGTTGCATTCCCATACAAACCTTTATAAATTCAAACCGTTGTAACACAACACCTCCATATGCTGCAAGGCGGGAGTCATGTTTCGCGTGGTCAAATTCGGTCATGTAATAGTACATGCCATATGTCACGTTAGCCTGAACGTTCGCATAAAAAGGAAAAAAAAAAAAAGGGATAACATTGAGAGCTTGGGCCGCCTGTGGTTTAACGAAAAAAACAAACAAACAAAAACAAAACAAAAACAAAAGAAAACAAACAAACAAACAACAACAACAACAAAAAAAACAAACAGATATGAACCGAGAAATGTAATGCCTTACAATTAATCTCTAGCGCTTTACAAACATATTGGTTGTTGTGATGATGACATGACTGCGGTGTATAGTAACATCACGAGGACTCTTCTGTTTCTGTTAATTTAATGAAGTGAACTAATTCTGCCTCTAAAAGAATTAATTTTTAATCACTTCATTCCCAATAATTACACGTGTACCTTGCTTGCTTGTTTTCTTGCAGTTCTAACTTTCTATAGATATGTATATTCAAACAATAGACACTAGCAAACTAAACTACATAACAACACATGACCAAGTACTGAAAATAAAATGCAAAAAGACGTATTACCGGTACTTTTAATATTTAAACATTAAA
Source organism: Orbicella franksi (assembly GCF_964199315.1). NCBI lineage: Eukaryota > Metazoa > Cnidaria > Anthozoa > Scleractinia > Merulinidae > Orbicella > Orbicella franksi. The sequence continues at coordinate 23,095,164 of NC_138154.1, forward strand.
GACAAGCGGAGAAACTTGCCAAATACACGAAAGGATGTCAGGAGTAAAACGTTAGATTGTACTAAGTTCCGTTTCTGGTCGACCAGTGGTTTGAAAAGAAAGCAAAACAAAAAATAATAAAATAATAATAAAAAAAAATTAAAAATAGACCGTGTGGAAATTTGAGGTCCATTGAGCCACTGAGTGAGTACAAAATCTATATGCATGATCGATGCAGTTGTGTACATTTTCGGTGCAGCTTTTGGTCCTCCGTCGTAAGTTTCTTTGCTAGTTTTCTTTTTTTGGAACTATAATTTGATTCATTTTTAATAAATCTGACTATAGAGCCAATATTACTGTAATTTAAGGAGGCACGTTTGCATTTTAGTGACACAAGGTTATTTTATTTTTTTTTTACTTTTTCTAATGGTTTGATCTGCTGAAACCACCCATGGCCATGGGATCGAGAAATTAAAAGAGGAAAAATACTGATGGTATTCCTTCACTGACACTCATAAAGTTTTGCTTATTTTGGATAGTTTTTTTTTCCTAATGAAACGGTCTGTTTTTGACATTTATCGTGCCAATCGATCAGCCAATTCTGGTAAAATATAGCGGTTATATTAATGTTGAGTTTGAAATGTTGCTGAATCACTAATTGAGTAAAACAATTATTTTCAAAGATAAAGATGAACGTAGACGATGTAATTTGTCCACCCGCTTATTTCCCTGTTCACCCACTGTTCACCCACATTGGGAGAAAAATTGCTTTCGATATTTCAAAATCAGCTAAGGGTTAAGAACACAGGAATTGCGTGACTAAAAGCCCTACACTGATACTATCTATATAAGAAATAAAGCTGGGTTGAACCTTTCTGCGCCCGTTTATAAATTACTGATTTCGTCGAGAAATCACTTGTTATCATTTTGCGACTTTTACAATTTATGGCCTGGTGGTTTCAACTGTACTTCGTACTTTTCTATGTGCTCTGGGAAAGTATGCTTAAGTACAGTATTACAGTATACAAAAGAAAAACCAAGATTGGTATATATACGTCGCTGAACAATTCACATATTTATTTGGTCTTTGTCGAATGAAACTCAATTTTTCCTTTTTTTTTTTTTTTTGTGACCTTGTACATGTCCTAAAGGTTCCTGGAGTGCATTGTGATGACTGATATTATGAAAGCGAACAGTATTTCCTAAAACAGAAACAATCTACATTGCACACAAAGTGTTTATTGTTTCAACGTGTATGTTTGAGCCCAAAGAGAGAAACGCAATTAACTCCTCAATAGACTCAAAAGTTGATTGAAGCTTTTAATGAACCGTGCACAAGAAAGACACAGTTCAGTGAAAGACTACGACAAATTAATTATCAATGCGTGTTCTCCTATTGGACACGTAAAGCAGTTTTTTTTCTTTAGATTTGACAAAAGTCTTTTGCGATGTTCAATTTAAAACTTAGCAATTATTGGAAGTTTATTGAAAAAGCGAACCACGGTAAATTTTCTTCAGTTGATCTTATACGTGTTCGATAAGAGCTATAAACTGATAAAATATTAAGTTTTAAAAGGACTGCTGCTAAAGTCCATTAAAACCGGTTTCACCTGCTCCCCACTGTTATATTAATTTTTCAGTATTCGCCCCCGCAGCCTCGCTTCCGTGCTAATGAAAACTCGGCAACATACATCGTTTGAAAGAGGCCAGAATAGTGAAAATTCCGTCCGCAGTGCCACTCAAGTCCACTTGAACACAATAACGCAATAATTGCGTTAAAAAGAGTAAAAACTTGAGGTTAGTATACACAAAGCCTTCATTAAGACTTATTTAGTATGATGCTTCGAACATGTTATTGATATACTGCCAATATTTATTTAACATTAATGGGAATAATGTTGTGGAGGAATATCATTTGAAAGAGATAAGATCTTGACTTCTCTGCTCGGATTGGATGCTTTCGTTTCTTTTTGGCCGAATAACAAAACCTCTAAGAAGAAACGTAAAGAGATTTATTTTTGTTTCTTTCCACGATGCCGTCAGGCTAGTAGAATTATTTTCTATACGTTTCATTTGCACACAGTGAAACCGGCATGCGCGCCATCGTAAATTCGGTTTGATTACCTCCGCCTGTTTTATACCGGGTTGCCTCTCGGCACTTTGAGAAGCGTTGATATTGCGACAGCTTAACAGCCTGTCTGTATCCCGCCTTTACTTTCAGTTTTCGCCTTTACTTTTCAATCTGGCGGTTTCACTGAAAAGACACTCAAACATCTTATGTTATTATTAACGTGGTGAGTTCGCAATGCCAAATATTGTCTCTTTTTTTAGGAAAAATAAAATAAAAAAATTTCAAAAATTGATTTAAAGAGAATAAAAAAAAAATGGAAAATATAAAAAAAAATCAATTTAAAGAGAATAATTCTCTTACGAATGACTGCTCCTACAATGAAAGCGAAATTCTCGAGATTTGTCCGGTTAATGTAATCAAGTATCCCAGAAAAGCAACAATTATCGATCTTTTGAAACAATTTTTTAGATTTGAATTTACAATTCGAGATTATTTCCATTACTTCACCCTCCGTGAAGTTTCAACTAGTCCATGCAAAACAATCTTGCCCTCTAGATAACAGGGCTAAGAACAAATAGAATATTTCTGTACGTATTAACTGTTGTCCACTTCGTTGCTGACTTACAAAGTTTCAATTGCATCTTTATTTGCGGAACTCATTGCCTGCTCTGAGGTCTATTATATTAACACTGATACACAGTTCAACATACGGTTACCGCTTTGTCACGGGCACTATTCGCACGGAAATTTTCATTAAGCGGGTAGATCAGTTTCAGAATATCAGGGGAGTAAACTGATAAGACATTTTTTTTGTTAACAGTTCTGAGATAATTTACAACTTTTTTCTTTATATCATGTAAATTTATTTACTTAAAAATAAAATTATTCTTTACACGTTACAGAAAATTATACTTAAAAGATTATATTTTGTTAAAAGAGGAATATCATATAGTTAACAGAGAAAACCATGAAACAACGAAAAAAATTATTGGAAAAGGAAAGTCCATTTGCACCACGTTGTCTTTAGGCCCTGTCCACACTACCACTACGCCAGAGAAATCTGAAAACACAACAATAACCGGCGGCAGAAAAGCTTGTGCGTACCTTTGATGGTCAGGGTAAATCGCTAAATACTGTGAAGTCCACATCATTTTGGAAAAGCATCGTTTTCAAAATGTTTTCCGTCCACACTAAAACGAAAAGCCGTCGTTTTTTTGGAGTGTTTTCGAAATTAAAAGCTCCGTTTTCGGTGCACAACTTTCCTGGATTTGTGTGGATGGCAGGCTTAACCGTTGACATAATGCTGCGTTTTCAAATTTATACGGCAGGGTGTGGACTGGGCTTAACAATTAATTCTATCAAATTTACATGAAATGAATGTATAATTTTTCGGTAAATTTAAATTTTGTCTTTAATTATTATTATTATTATTGTTATTATTATTGTTATTATTAGACAGCAGTAAAAGCGTATGGCAATTATTATTATTATTACTATTATTATTATTATTATTATTAGACAGTAGTAAAAACGTATGGCAATTATTATTGTTATTATTATTATTATTTCTATTTTTTACAAAAAGCGTCATTTGAATTGAAACGTGTCATAAGCGTCAAAAGAAAAAGAAAAAGAAAAACAAGCTTTGCTCTTGAAATATAGTGCTGTATTCTTTTTGCATTGAATGTTGATTATAATCTATGTAAAGTTTAACACATTTGTTGTGAGTTAACAGCAGGAAATAGCAGTAACAGTACACGAAGGCTAACATTGGCAACGATTGTAATTATCCGCTCGACAGCTGATTGAAAAAACCTAAAAGTGTTAGCTTCCTGGGCTTTATCTCCATGTCACCTTTGATTACGCCTCTCACGGTTTACGCTCCATATATAAGTCTACATTTGGCTATTCAAAAAATATTATTGTTAGTTGCTCTCTTTGTTCTCTTTGTTTGCTTTTGTTATTCATGACAGAGAGTCTATTTTGCCGGTCACTCGCAGTGTTTTAGGTTGTTACAATAAAGAAATATTCATGTTTGCGTCAATAATTCAACATAAAGTTAAGGTTACTAGGATACGAACCTCATTCTCTTGAATTGCTTATTTCGGCGACACTTCATCTTGTTTGTTATTTGCATGTTAACTGAGTTCAGCGCCTTATAACGCCTGCCAAGGATTATGATGGCTGTAGCACGATAAGTGAGCTGTTTTTGTGCACTAGGAAGGTAGTGCGTCTTTCCTTTTGGCAACATTGACATATCAACACTTAATTATTCATAACCGGCTTTGCAGATTTGGACTGCAGTGGTCAGGATAGACAGAATGAACAACACAAGCAACGTGACGCAGAAGAATTCAAACACGACAAAACCTGTACATATGGAATTGACATCTTTTTTAATGTGGTGCTTTGCCTTTGGAGTTGTCGACCTCATCGTCATTATTGCGAACGTCGTCACGTTAGTGGTGTTTTACTCGAGTAAATACCTCGTGCGAAAACGACATAATCATTTTTTGATCCTATTAGCTATAACGGATATCATGGTTGGACTTGTAGTGATGCCGTTGTACTTATATCAACTGGTTTCCTGGTGGACCAACGAACACAACGTGTTAAAAAACGCCGTGTTTGATACCTTCACAGCAATGGACATCTTTTCTGGGTTCGCCTCTATCTTTACTTTGGCTATTATTGCAGCGGATCGAGTCTATGCAATAGTGTTTCCTCTTTACCATAAGGTTCCTCCAAAAGGAGTTTATCCTTCCATGATAGCCTCGGTTTGGGTATTATCGGGATTACTAGTATTATATTACTTTTTGTCTCGGGTCAATATTGTACCCAAGGAAGCTTTTATTTACCTGTTATTGATCAGCATATCGATTTCCCTTCTTGTTATTTGTATTTCGTATTTACTAGTTTGGGCTCGAGTGAAGTGCTTTGCAATCAGTCACGGTTTACGAGGAGCGTCATTCAGGGAAAGACGCTTAGCAGAACTGCTTTTTTTAATCACAATCATTTTTGTATTCACGTGGTTACCATTTCATGTTATAAACTTCATTTTCCATTTTTGTAAATCGCCAAAATGCCAGCCCTCATCCAAACTTGTTTACTTCAGCAAACTTTTACACTACAGCAACTCATTTTTGAACCCGGTGGTTTATTCGTACAGAAATGTCGAATTTCGGAAATGTTTAAAAAGACTCGTAAAGAATGTAACATCTCAGTCGAAGCCATTACTAACGGACAAGAGAGAGCGAAATCTAAGAGGCGCGACAAGGGAGAGAAAATTGCTTCTGGAAAGGCAAGAAGCATTTCGTCGCATTGTGGTGAAAGAAAGCAGGGTTTGAGAAATGCCCCGAGTAGATCAGTCTTGATTTAGACCACGAACGAAATCACGTTTCAAAAAGAAGACCTGCATGCTTATAATGTAAATTGTGCCAGTTACAAATCAGTAGAGTTTGAAAGATATAAACGAAGTTCCAATGATTTTTATCAAGGCCGGATATTTTATGCTGGAATATATAATGGCAGCGCAATCAACATAGACCCGCACTGTGGACGACCCTTTAAGAAACGTTTGTTTTTTTCTTTATATGTACATAAATAAATAACTCTTATCGACTGTTGATACAAATCACTATAAAGACTGTCTTTTGTTTTCAAAGCCATGAAAATTAGCATTTCTCTTTTATCCTGTTGTAAATTATCGCATTGTATCATTCCTAAAGGTATTATTGACATATATACATTGATAAGAGTAAGCGCTTCAAATGTGAAAAGCCAGCGACTTCTTTCGAGTTCAACTGTACAGGCTTTTTGTGTGTCTCTTATGCTAAATAAATTGAGAACCTTTTTGACACATCTATTTATCAATGTCAGCAGGTGCCAGAACCCGTTTTCACAGTCATGCATAATATGTGTTCTAACGACCTTTTCAAGGAAAAGCCTTGTGGATACTTTTTCCGGCAAAAAAATTGCTGCATCTGACGATAAAACGCTAACTCTGCTCAATCAGTAATTTCGTGTTTGACTGCCGTCATTCACAATAGCGGACCTCTCAGGAAACAGACGTTTACCTCAATGGGTTCGTGGCTCATGATTATCAAATTTCGATCCATTTTGTTGTTGTTGTTGTTGTTCTATTTTTCAATGTTCGTTAGTTGTCGCCGAGAATATTAGGTGCGGTTACGCGGGACACTTTTACCACGGGAATCTGCATTTAGTATATGTGGCCGACCTTTCCCGAGGAAAATTTTCCTTGATAAATATCCATGGATAAGTGAAAATGATCATAAGAAGCGCCCATGACATTTAAGTAAGTTAAAATGGTGTTTTGATGCCCAATGTGCAAGAGCCAATCACGATGCTCCGTTCGACTTCAACACATTGAAACACGGAGCATACTCAAAAATAACGTCAGGTTTGCGCTTTGATAGGGTAAGTATTTGAAGGACTTACTTATCAAGACCCGAAAAAATAAGACCCCTTTTCTAATGAACTGCGGCGTTGTTCCCTCCATAAGAAGTATAAAAAAGCTTCCTATTAGCATGGCACAGCAAGAGAGTACATGAAGATTAACCTAATAGAGTTAATCCCTCATGTAGGCCTTATTCCTACAGTAATTACATCTAAGCTATTTTTGGATTAATCCCGGCTTCAAAAATCTCAACAGGGTTCTAGAGATAGCCATACCCCATTGAGGTTCATTGACACCCTCTGTGAAGGTGCACACAATCATGAAAGGGGAATACAAGCTCCGTAAAAACAAAATCTGTGACAGCTCTTTTTTGTCGGCAAACTAAATGATCGATGTATTAACGCGTGAAAAAAACAAAACAAAACAAAACAAAACAAAAACAAAAACAACAACAACAACAAAAACAACAACGAAAACAACAACAAAACAAAACAAAAAACAGGCAGTGTCCGCTTAATACAGGTTTCTAACAATAGAGATGACCATAACAGTCAAGTTTAAGGTGTCCTTGTTCGCTTAATAGAGGTGTCTGTTGAATACAGGTATTTGTTGCAGTTAACTTGAGGGGAAAGAAATGGGACTTGTGCTGCTGTCAGCTTATAGAGGGTGTCCGCTCAATATGGGAGCCGCTTAATACAGGTTTGACTGTAGATTAAAAGTCAGGGGAAATGGATAGCTGACTTCGTCATCGACGAAAATTTCATAAAACGGCAAGTCGTACAATGACTTTTTTTCTGTCATACAAAGCCAGGAAACTAAGCTGCAAACGTTTCAGTTCAAGATTCTCCATTGGAGAAGAGACGGATTCGGCTAACTTGTTTATATCCTTTTTGCCACCCAGTTCAGATCATGTGACGATTCATTTGCGAGGTAACAATAGACCATTTAGACAATAGACCAGTTTTCTCTTCAGTGACCTGGCCTTTGAATGGGAGTGAGGCTGCAGGTGACCTTGTTTTGATATAGACTTCACTGTTTTTGCTGTGTAAATCAAGTTCTTATGCTAACTAGTTTGCATTTACATGAGAAAAGCAGAGAGGTCTGTATCAAAGCCAGGTCACCTCTAGCCTCGCTTCCATTCATAGGCCAGGTAACTAAGAACATAACTGTAAAATGGCCTATAGTTCTGTTTGTACATACTCCCATGCAATCTGTCGCGTGTGGAAAATAACACAGTTGTAACCTCCCAAATGAATCATCACGTGGTCTGAATTGGGTGGCAACCAGGATGTAAACACGTCACCCGATTCCGTCTATAGCTGGTTTTCACATGACGTCCTAAAATTCGAACTACAAAACTATTGACCTTCCTGAGATTTTACTTTAATGATGTGTATAAGAGCAGCTGAAAACTAATATTCATACAAATTTTCGCTCCGAATGGGTTGAATTTCTAAGCTTTTGCGTGACGCGGCATTTACATGACGGCCTAGAGAGCTGTCATGATGGTTAAAAAAGTGACTTATTTCGGGGAATTTGGCTGTCTGAACAGTTCATGTCTTAGAAAAAGTATTATTTTAATGTTTTAGAGTTCCTCGAGGGATAAATTCACGCTTTTGTAGCAAAATTCAGTGACAGATGTTTCTGTTGGTTTCCGGCCGCCATGTTGGTGCCCATATGGATGGGCACCAGCATGGCGTCTCCATACAAATCTCTATAAATTTGGGTAACAAATTTCTCCGCATATCTCGCATAAGAAAAATTGCTGTGACCAGAATTTTAGCGAGAGTCTTTGCATTTTTACCTTCTTTCATTCCCCAGATTCTGGACTTTATCTATTGACCGGTTTTGATTTTTATTTTGATCTATTTTGAATTGCGTGACACTGAAAACCAGCAATTGAAACGGATAATAATATTATGATAATACTATCTTCCTTAATCATTGTAAGCTATTGTAACCTGTCTCTTCATTAACTATACGAAAAGAACCATGCAACTCTTTTTTCACAGTCAACCTGACTAGCAATCTCGTACCTCGAGTCTTCGTTCCTTACTGCCCATGCGGGCTCGCGAACGAGGACGCTGGGTACGGGGGTGCATGGCTAGCGGCATGGATTGCGGGTGCATGCGCTCGACGACGACGACGACAAACGACGACTTCGCGCATCATGGCGGCCATACTCCAGCTAATACCAAGTCATACAGCCTTGGTTTACAGCGGACTTCTTTGGTATTGGACATCCCTGTTATTGTCAATTGACACCTGTCAAAAAATGTATCCACTGACCAGTATCACGTGACAATATCGCGGGCTTAGGTTCAAAGTTCATCGAGGTCACGTGTTTTTGTTTTACTCGTAGGCTCATGTCGGGTTAACTTGTTGAAATCAGAGCCGGGTTGTTCGGAAGCCGGTAAACACTAACCTAGGATTAAACGTTAACTGAAGTATAAATAATTCATGCGTACAAATGTTTTTCACTGCTTTTGTTTAGTGTAGTTTGAGATTGTTCAAACTCAAAACAGAAGGCCAAACAATATGCAGAAAAACTTGAAGCAAAGTTACAAAACTCAAATCAAAATTCTCGCTTATCCTGGGTTGGCTTAAACGGGCTTTGAATAACCAGGCCCAGGAGGTCCGCTTTTAGGCTTGGCTAAATCTATATATAATCATTAAAAGGCTCATCGCTTTAATCACAAACGATTGGTATTTTATGCCAGAAAAGTAGCATTTCAAAAGTTTGTTATTTATTCAGTATCAAGCAGCAGACAAAATTTGGCGATAATTGCTTTTCTAAAAGTTAACTTATGTTAAATAGACAAAGTAGGGAAAAAACGGGTATTTATCAAATTAATAATAAATTTTTAATACGTCAAGATATCACGCAGTTTTTGCAAATTCTAATTTTGGATTTATTTGCGTTTGAGGGAAATGAATAAAGAAACCAGAATGTGTTTTTAATGTTAACAAACTGCTAACATAATTTTCGCACGCTCTGAACTGTTTAACTACTGATTTAGAGCAGTTACTCAAGGGATTGCTGAAAGTGATATTTAGAGGAAAACTATTTTCCAGCGTTTTGCAGTGCTAAGGAGTGAATGTTATATGACGGAAAGCTTGCTTCGGAAAAAAAAAAAAAAAAAAAAATGATTTCGCTTGCGCAACTAGTGCCAGTCTCAAGCCGCGCGTTAGAATTTTAAATCCCTAAAACTCGGAAGAAAAGAGGAAGAGTTCCGATTTTTCTTATGAAAAGAAATAAGTTAGCTTTCTTTATAATCGTACGTATGGAATTACTGTTTACGCGTAAAAAGTGGAAAGCTATTGTAGAAAGTCCGTTAATAATGGTGTTTCTTACCTGATACCTTTCATGATAATGCGAGTTTCAATGCGTACGTGTAGCATTAAGCCCGTGGACGTTCTTAACCCATTGACTCTGATTTAAATTTTCGGATTTAGATGCTTGTGAGATTTAGGGTCTTTTCTGTTCTGGTCACGTGACCGATCAAATATGTCCGTGATTCATAGCCAATTGGTAGTTAAGACGGACCCCTCTGAAACTCCAATTACCTTGTGCTATACACCCGACACCTCAGAGCAAAAACAAAATAGCCTCCCTGTTTACTCAGCTGGAACGACTTACCCTCACGCTTTTCTAGGTCGAGCGCATGTCAGTTTCCCACTAATAGATATGTCTTTTTTCTATTTTGAATGAACCTATAATTTGTGGTCTGGGCTGGCTGTATTGCTGGTTTTGTGTTTGCTAAAGCAGGATATTGGAATATTAAATGTAGTAATTGGGCTAATTGGTATATACTAAAGTAGCAAAATTGCGATACATGAAGGTCGTTTTCTGGTTACTTGTGAAATGGAGGAAACTCCGAAATAATAGTTTCCTAAGATACATTAACAGCAAAATTCTGACAGAAATCGAAAATACACAAGTATGGTTACCACTGAAAAAGATTTCAACTACGAAAACAAAATAGCGAAATTTGTGGCCTTTCGTTTCCAGCCAGCTATTTCTTTCCTATTGCATCTGGATGTGATTAAATTTCAATGGACAGCTGTAGCAGTCTCAAATAGTAAAATAATCATAACTACCAGTTATTAATTAATACAGGAGTTCTACTTTACAGGAATTTCACTATTAATGACATACGCACGACTGTAGCAGTTTTTAAAAGTGATAACAATCAGTTTAATTAGCAATGTGCAACTTGTTAAGACTACCAGTTATTATTCATTTTTTCATATACAGATATTTCAACATCTTTGAAAAAGGGATAACTTTTGAAGAGCGGTTATTAAGGTACTATATACAACGAGAAATGAGAAGTTTTAAATACCTAGCCATATCTTCATTTTCTGTGACAAAGAAAGCAGTTGAGTGTGTGCCACATGTGCATGATGGATAGTTTTGAGATACGCTGCTATATTTTTTACTATCTCTGACAAAGTTAGCTTGTGGGTAGATTATCAAATTGCTTTATAATTAATGGATAGATATCCATTTCCTAACTATCCGATAGATAGGTATTTGAAGACATGACTGATCATCGCGGTTATACAACTTAAGCAGTTGTGAAATTAAAGCCTGAAAAAGAATTCAGGCCTGAACTGGATTCGAACCTATGACCTCTGCGATACCGGTGCAGTGCTCTACCAACTAAACTATTAAGCCAACTGGAAGCTGATCATGTTACGAGTTCGTAATATACCCGTAAATGGTGAAGAATGCAAGTGAATATATGAAAGATCATATATTTGAACAAATAATCATATATGTCGAGGAAAAGGTTGTTGTTATTCATCGTGGTAGATGCAATAATAAATACCCGTAGGGTCAAGCAAGCGATTCACATAAGACTTCACCCTAATAACATCAACAGGGATAGTGGAATTGAAATTCCTGAAGCATGGATGCCCACGATCAAAAACCGTCACAACAACAGGAGAACGGTACAATAGCGGACCACTGAGGGAACAGCTACTCGTCGGAACAATGGAACAATAGGAGGATCGAAATGCACCAATCACAGCCGACCTTTGTGATATAAATGATACCGTGCAATCAGTCGACCTTATCACCTGAAGAAGACTAGCAGTAAGCAGTCGAAACGTCGCGATCTACATCTAAAGTGACTACATCGTGTGACAAACGAAAATACACTTTATTAATAATCATATATTTGTTCATATTTTTGTTAATTGCACAACTGCTTAAGTTGTACATATAACTGCGATGATCGTTCATGTCTTGATATCTTTCTGCGCAGTTCAAATATATGATCTTTGATATATTCACTTGCAGATAGAGGTATATGTAAGCTTTAAGCCAGATAGCTATCCACTATTTACAAAATCTCTTGGATAGCAAGAATGCTCTAAAAATGTTTAAATGTTGTTGTTTATAGTGGTCAATGAGCTTAGCCACACCTAGCTACCAAGGAGTTGAACTATAGGGTCCACCGAGAAGCAAATCCAGTTTAGTGGTCAGAGTGGGACTCACCACTCGACCTCGCAGGCTCTCGGTCCACTAGGAATGAGATAGTTGTAACTAGCATAAAGGTATTAATAACTTATTAATAAGAAATGATCGTTTTCGTCAGGGTAGTTACGCTGTACAGCTCAATGTAGGTTTTAAGTGGAGCATTGTCACCTCAACTTCAGGGAATAATTGTTGAGTATTTTAAGTACAACTTTTTACCTCTCTTACATATTGCTTTAATAATGATATAACGTTAAATTGTTTGAATTAAAATTCAATGGATGCTTTGATTTTAATTGTACATGGCATTTTACGGTCTGTGCTTGAGATCTGCTCTACTCGAAATTCATGATAATTGCATCTATAATTTTATGCTTCTATATGTTGATCAAGAAGCTGGTTAAATCAGTCTAGTCCTATACTCCAATTTCTGACGATACATTTTCCTCTGCTGTAATGCTAATGATTCTTCAATAGGAGGGTTTCGTTCTCGAGAACTCGTCGCGACAGCTGGTTCACTAACAATAACAGAACTCCTCGTTATAATGACCCTGCCAACACATGTATGTGTGTTTGTATGTCTGCTTGTGTCACTGTCTGTCTGTCTGTTTGGCTGTCAGTATGTATGTCTACCTGTGTCACTGTCTGTCCGTTTGGTCTCTCGGCTTGTCTCCTTACCTGTCTATACGTTTGTCTGTTCCCAGTCGTCGATTTCTTCTTCATTGTTCCTCTGCTTCTACTACGATATCCAAAGGTATTTCCTCGATCTTTGGTGTTTCTTCAACCACACCATACGATTCCCTGCACAACATTCTACCCATGGCTATTCTGAAGTCAGGCATTTGAAACGAATAAATGACTGGATTCAAGAACGAGTTGGCGTAATGCAGTAGCTTGCAGAAAAACAAAGCATTATGTGGTAACTTTGAGACTAAACAAAAGCTACAAAAATAGTTGATTATGTTTAACAAGTGGAAGGGTAACCACGTGACCACAAATGTGAGCGTGATGGTCAAAAGCATTCTAGCAACCTTTCTGTCGTTACCCAAAACACGATTTTGCGATCCAAAATAGAATTTAACTCTGACCCAAATGACTAAATATGATACACACATAAACAACAAGCATGCACTTAATGAGGACGTCATCACATAAAAGAACACGTCAAAGGAAATGACGTGGTATTTGTACAATAGGTGCAGAATGGTAATGATGAAGGAAAGGATCCAGACTACTCCAATCATCAGGAGACATTTGGCGTCTGTCAGGACGTGACGATGACGAAGAGGCCTGCAAAAAGCGTATAGACGCTCCAACGCAATCGCTGTCAAAGTGAAAACAGACGCAAAACCGGAAGCTATGTCCACAGCGGTGTAAATGCTTTGATATGTGACATTCTCCAAGTGGTGACTTAAAAGAGCTATGTACATAGGGACTGTGATAGCGCCCACGAGTAAGTCAGCAGCTGCAAGGTTAAGTAGGAAATAGCTCGCACGCATCTGCAAAAGCTTTTTAGAACCAAAAAAGGCCACCATTGTAATAATGTTCCCTCCAGTGATAGCGAAGGCAACCAGTCCAAATCCTACTCCCCAACCAATTGTTTGCACTGAAGCCATCCTTGGAGGTATCCAAAGTATGCAATCTAAAACAAAATAAACTGAGAAGAATCAAGATCATAAAAATCATTTTAATAAACGTGATTAATAACAGGTGAATTTACAATTAGGTCTAAGATTAGGTTAAAAATGTCACGCACTGTTATCTCGACAGAACATTTCAAAGCGAGCAAGTGTAAGAGGTGGAAAGCTAGGATAGGGATCAAAATATTTCGTCATAGCGTTTTGAGAACACCCTTTTGAAAACGACAAGGAATTATGTTAAATGGTTTAAAGTCGATTCACGTTCACACAAAAGTTGAAATGATGTGGAAACTAATGTTAAATTCACGGCAGATTTATTCTTTTTTGTAGTATTAGTTATGTCATTTAGCACGAAAGAGCGCAAGTTTCAAATCATTTGAGACCTGTGGGCTGCTAAAGATTATGAATGATGCAAGCCTTAATGTTGATGGTATTGTTTTCTCAAACCATTTTAAGTTCAACATTTAATTACGGTTCGGTGACAGGGAAAAATTTTAGAGAAGAGACAGGCATTTTCCTTATTTTCAGCTGCACAAAAAAGCAAAAAAATAATACTAAAAATATGTAATTGAATCTAAACAACCTTGACAATTAAAAAGACCATTTCTACAGAAATAAAAACCCGTAATATCTTCGAATTGGTCTAAATACATTGTCTTTGTTGTAAACACCAGCCGTACAGACATGATATTAATTCTAAAACTGTGAGCATAAATGTAAAAGCAGAAGGTCACTGACTGTTCTGTTTGACACTGGTCTATGACAGCAATTTTGTGCTACTCCTATGAAACGGCCGTGTTTACAAAATTTAAAGTTAGTCTCTATCTTGACTTGCAAACACATCTTTAGGCAAGATAAACAGTAAAAAGGCTTAAAATGTGCTATATTGTTGACAATTCAGTTGACTAAAGTCAAGTTCCTTCAGAAATGTTCTTTATGTTACGATATATCTTGGGATGACGGCTAATTTATGATTGAAAAAGCCACAGAATGCATCCTTCGTTGTTTGTGTGATGGATGAGTACGTCCCAAATCACTGGAATATGGGGGGAAATGCTTTTACCCCGAATGCTATTATCAGTAAACATGGCACTCCAGTTCCTTTTAAAGTGAAAAATAAAAGCAATTTATCTTCAAAAGATCTTTCCATTAACAGTATTTTTGAATATCAATGCCAGTTTTCTGTCAAACGTTGATTAACATTGGTTTTTACGCAAGAG